>NC_081823.1:15465000-15765000 GCF_030704535.1 Vitis vinifera | reverse complement strand
CCCATCAATAATCTGGACTTAAACCCCAGATCTTCTGGCTACATGTAGAGGTTCCATGTGGTTGAAATTTCGGTTTGCTTCTTGGTGATTCCAGTAGCTACATTAGGGGGACTTTAGGTGGCTGAATTTCAGCTAGATTCATAGGCTATAGGAGGCTGAAATTTCAGTTTGTTCCATGGGATTTAAGTAATTGTAGGTGTGAGGCTTCAGGTGAATGAAATTTCAGTTTGGTTTTAGGGGATTTAGGTGGCTGCATGTGGATGTCCGTGTGGCCAAATTTTCAGCTGGGCTTCTTGAGTTCAGGGGGGCTGCATTGTTGGTTGATTAATGAGCTTCGTGGCCTAAGTTTTAATAAGATTGGGTGTCTCGAGTTTGGCCTTCTATAAGGAACACGTTGCATTGTTTCGGTCGGTTCTCCCTTATCCAGGCTCGAAATTGAGCGCCATTTTTATTTTTATTTTTTGGATTCCTTATTCTTCAAGGAATCTTCTAGTAAAGTTTTAGAATTTTTCTCAATCGGTTGAACTGGTTGGGAATCGGTTAAATAGGTTCTGCTAGGCAGCCTCGTTTTATAAACACATTGCATTGTTTTGGTCGGTTCTTCCTCATTTGGGCTTGGAATTGAGTGCCATTTTTTTTTTTTTTTTGGATTCCTTGTTCTTTGAGGAATCTGATGGTAAATTTTCAAAATTTTTCTCAATCGTTTGAACTAGTTGGGAACCGGTTCAACAGGTTCTACTAGGCAGCCCCAGTTTTAGCATGTTTTGACCCCCATTTTTGTTGTGGCTTGAGCCTTTAGGCTCCAAGGCACTTATGGGCCACCTTTAGGGTCAAAGTTCAGTTTTGTTAGATTTCATGTGAGCCTACTTCATCAATGGGAAGAATGTGGGTTAAGCGAGCATGGTTTGGTTTGATGGAATTTAGAGGAATGTGTGCAAAAGAAAGCAAACCATTTATTTCATTTTGACCTACTTCCCTCCCTTTTGGGTATAAGATTTGATGTTTGATTGAGAGTGCATGCTGTATGCTTGTATTACTTGCCTCACCTTTTTCTTGCAGCGCATGGCTGGGGACCACAAGTATGCACTTCGACTTTGGATAATGAAATTCACATGAATGATTGGTGCATGATTGCTATGTATATTTTTTGTGCATTTGAGCTTATTGACTGACCTCTTATGCAGCACTTGGCTAGAGACCTCAGGTATGCACTCTAATTTTGACTTGTTGAGTATATGTGCATTTTAAATACTAGGCGGGTCTATATGATTCATGTCATTTGTTTAGCCCAACGTTTGTTTGATCTTTGACCCATATGCTCCCATATACCCAGTTCATTAGTAGAGACCCAGTTCTGGGCCTAGAGGGGTGGTACTGATTACTACTCAAAAAATGTTATTTCATAGCTTGTAATTAACTCTTTAAACACTTTTGAGTAGTAGTTATCACCTTTTAACCCAATTAACATATTAAGGACCCTTGCAATCAATTCTAATCAAATTGTGTTAAGTTTTGGTGTTTTGATAACTTTTTTATCACCAAAGCAATCCGAGATTGAGGAGAGTTCTTTGGAATCCATGGAAAAGCAATGGAAAGCTCAGAAACATGAAGAACCGAAGCTTTGAAGTCCTTTTCCATAAGCAAATCCGGAATGCAAGGAGTATGGGATCCTCCCTAAAAAATGCCACGTGGCTCTCTTTCCCTTGTGTTGATGCCTTGCATCCCAGTGATCCACGTAGCTGCCAAGTGGACGCACGCTTTCAACCCAGATTGAGTTCTGGTTCAGTCTTCCCTGCAAAAGATGTCCAGACAGGGCGTCCGGACACACCATCGGAGGGCGACGGAACGTGGGCTGTGGCAAGCTATCGGAATGACGTAGCAAGGCTTGTGCACTTTAGTCAATGATCTGGACAACATATCCGAATAGGATATGCTATCGTCCGGGGTGTGATGATTGCGAGTGCCGTGTGTTTTTCCCTGAGGGAGTCCAGATAGGGGAGCGTGCCACGTGTCCTCTTGGGGAATCCGGATAGAGTTGTTCTGGATAGCGATGCGCGCTCCGTGTCATTAGGGGGAGGGGCCCCTACACTTTGCACACGCAGACAGTCCCCCTTGCGACGTTCCACCTTCTCCAGATATTTCACATCCGGCACCTTCTCCGGATATTTCACATCCGGCGCCTGACGCCGGATGGGAGAGGAGGGCGTTTCAACTTCCCCGGTCATACATATCCGGATCCTCTGATAGCGCTTACCCGGAGAGTTTCGCAGCCATTTTGCACAGTGCCGCAGTGTTCTCCTAAAGCTTCCTGACCGACATTTTGAGATATTTTTCTTTATATATTTGATGTCTAAATCCCCAAACTCTCCTTGTAACCCACCTATCATAGGATTCCTTAGTCTTTAAGCAAGAACAAAGGGTAAATAACCTCTTATATATAGTTTGTAATTTCCTTTACATAAAAAGGATGATATAATCGAATCTCGGGAGCTTGTTCTTGGAGACAACCTTTTGTATAAGTAAGAAATATATCTACAGAGCACTTGCTCTATTTTTCCTATATATTTTTGTTTTCTCATTATTTTTATTTCTAGCCAAACAAGCTCTGAGGAAGTTTCCTCAGAGAATGAGTGGCTAGACTTTTAGTTCCTTAGAGCTAAGGTTGCCGGGAAAGGTTCCAAATGCAAGAATTAGTAGCTTTGTGGTTTCAGCCATTAATGAAGAGAAAGTGTGATCCTTTAATGATTTCTATGTTTTTAGTTAACTTAAAACACCTTCAATTCACTTGAGCCAACACTTGGTAAGGCAAGTGATCTCCGTCCATGGAGATGCTGATTCGTGCCCACTTGGTGTATCAGCTGATTCATGTCCAGCTGGTGCTCCTTGATTGAGGAAGTAATCAACAAAATTTATAACCTATTACACCATGAACTAGGGTAGCAAAGACAAAGCTACTATAGCATAGTGGCTCTAGGATCGTTCACTGGGATGGGTTTTCACTTCACAAATGATATTAATTCAAAGTTGAATTGGTGCCTTTTCATTTCAAGGTTAGCTTTAAAAGAAAACATAAAGATGTTTGAATGAAAAAGGTTTGGTTTTAAACTAACCAAAAATAGTAACTGATTTTACTTACAAAGAAAAATGTTTCTTGGAGTTTCATATCACTAGGCTCAGATTCCTCATACAAAAAGGGAGTTCCGGTCACTTGTTTCTTTTCCTTGCATTAGAGAATTAACATATAGTTAATTCTCTAACCGGTGTTGTACAGATGCTTCCCATTAATGGGTTCAAACATTAAATCCCTCTCACTGATGCATCTTGCAATGGCTCGTGCCTCTCACCTAGCATTTGCCATTCAAGGTGATCTTTAACCTTGGATTACCCGTCAAAAGCTCGTAAGAGATAACTAATGGATGTCTCCTTGGAGTCCAAAAGCTTACCAAGTGTTGGCTATTCTAGAAAATCCTACCTTCAAACCACCTCCCAAAAGCTCGCAAGAGATAAACTAGTGCATCTCCATGGACGGAGATCACTTGCCTTACCAATTGTTGGCTCAGGTGAATTGAAGACGTTTTAAGTTAACTAAAAAGATAAAAACCATTAACGGGTCACACTTTCTCTTCATTAAAAACTAAAACAACAAAACTTCCAATTTATGCATGTGGAAACTTACCCAGCTTTCCTCACTCCAAGAGATGAAAAGCCTAGCCTCTCATCCTTTGAGGAAAAATCCTCAGAGTTTGGTTAGCAAGAAAATGAAAATGAAAGAGAAGGAAAAAAACAGAGCAAGGCTCTGTATATTCTATATATTTGTCTATCTATATCTATATATTCTGTTGGATTACATGATGCCCTGAAAACAAGCTCCCGAGAGCTATATATAAAGAAAATTACAAAACAAAATATCTGAGGTTATTCACCCCTTTTCCAAACTTAATAACTAAGGAATCTTATAATTAGTGGGTTACAAGGAGAAGAATGGAAATTTATACAAAAATATCTGAAGAAAAATATCCAAAAGTGTCGGTCACAACTATCAGGAAGCTTCAGGAGAATTTCGCAGGCGCACAAAATGGCTGCGAAATTTCGCAGATGAACAAGATGGCTGCGAAATCATTTCGCAACCAAAGGCTGATTTCGCAGCCCTGCGAAATTGGCCTTCAACTTGGAGTGATCTGCTTCCAATGGTTGTAACTCCTTCATTTCAACTCCGAATTGTGCACCATTTGAAGCATTGGATTGTTCACTTCCTGAGCTTCGAAATAACATATAGTATGTATAATTTGGACTCCAGGAAGTTCTCTAAAAGTGGCTAACATGACTGTCATCAAGAATGCTTCATGGAAGATATTCTCTTTACTTCCCCTCCTTGCATTCCGGATTACTTATGGAAAAGGACTTCAAAGCTTTGGTTATTCATGTTTCTGAGCTTTCCATTGCTTTTCCATGGATTCCAAAGGACTCTCCTCAATCTTGGATTGCTTTGGTAATCAAAAAGCTATCAAAACACCAAAACTTAACACAATTTGATTAGAATTGATTGCAAGGGTCCTTAACATGCCAATTGAGTTAAAAGGTAATAACTACTACTCAAAAGTGTTTAAAAGAGTTAATTAAAAGCTATCAAATAGTACTTTTTGAGTAGTAATCAGATGCACTAGTTTACTTCTTGCGAGCTTTTAGGAAGTGACTTGAAGGTAGGATTTTCTAGAATTGCCAACACTTGGTAAGCTTTTGGACTCCAAGAAGACATCCATTAGTTATCTCTTGCGAGCTTGAGAAGGGAAGTCCAAAGTTAATGATCACCTTGAATGGCAAATGCTAGGTGAGAGGCACGAGCCATTGCAAGTTGCATCAGTGAGAGGGAATTATAGCTGAAATCCATTTAAGGGATGCATCTGTACAACACCGGTTAGAGAATTGACTATATGTTAATTCTCTAATGCGAGGAAATGAACCAAGTGACCGGAGCTCTGTTTTTGCATGAGGAACCTCCACTGTGAACCTAAAACTCCAAGGAATGTTTTTCTTCATAAGTAATTTCCATTACTTTCTTTTTAGTTAGCTTGAAACAAAAAAAAACTCAACCAAAGTTTGTGTTTTCTTTCTTAAGCTAACCTTGAAATGAAAAAACACCAATTCATCTTGGAAGTAATATCAATTGTGGAGTGAAAACCCATCCCAATGAATGACCCTAGAGCCACTATGCTATGCTAGCTAAGGCTATCCTAGTACATGGTGTAATAGGTTATAAATTTTGTTGATTACTCCCTTCTAAGGACCACAATCAAGGAACATCAGCTGGACATGAATCAAATGGTACCACTATTAGGGACCATTGAGAGGACATGAATCAACTGAGACACCAATTGGGAACGTATCAAATGGCGTCGTTGCCGAGGATGGTGCCACTTTACATTGATATGACCTTTTTAGAGTACTTGTGATCTTCATCACAAGTTTGGTGACTTTTTCTTTTCCTTTTATTAACTCTTTTTATTTGTTTATCTTTCTTTGTTGATATTTTAGTATATTTTTTATTTAGTTTTTAGTTAATCTTAATAATTTTCTTTTTTCTTTAGAATTTTTTTTCTTTTATTTTCTTTTGCTTTCTCTGTTTTTAATTCATAAATTGCTAGTTGTGCATGCCATGTTGAATACAAGATAGCAAAGGAAGCCATGAACTTCATGAGTTATGTGGCTGAAGTTTCAAGAGGATGGGATGAACCAAATGCTAGAGATATGGGAAGAATGACGTCTCAACCTAATGCTAAGGGTGAGATGTATATTTTGAATGATGGCATAGACATGAAGGCAAAGATTGCAGCTATGGCAAGGAGATTGGAAGAGTTAGAAATGAAAAAGATGCAAAAAGTGCAAGCCATCTCTCAAACACCATTGTAAGTATGCCTTGTGCCATTTGTCTATCTTATGAGCACTTGGTAGAAGAGTGTCCTACCATTCCAACGGTAAGGGAAATGTTAGGTGATTGCAACACCTATAATTCCAATTGGAGGGATCATCCAAATTTCTCTTGGAAACCACAACCACCTCAATACAAGCAACATGCTCAAGCACTTCCGCAAGCCTCGAACCTTGAACAAGCTATGGTGAATCTTAGCAAGGTCGTGATAGACTTTGTTGGAGCTTAGAAATCCATCAATGCTCAGCTCAGTCAAAGAATTGATAGTGTAGAGAGTTCATTGAACAAAAAGATGGATGGAGTGCAAAGTGATCTATCTCAAAAGATAGATAATCTCCAATATTCAATCTCAAGGTTTGCCAACCTCAACATAGTGCAAGAAAAAGGAAACTTTCCTTCTCAACCTCATCAAAATTCCAAGGGTATCCATGAAGTGGAGGCTCAAAAGGGAGAATCTTCAATGGTGAAGGAAGTTAAAACGGTTATCACTTTAAGGAGTAGTAAAGAGGTTGATCTACCCACATCCAAGCTAGAGCGTGATGAAGAGAGTGAAACAGAGAAAGAAAAGATGGAGGAAATCAAAGGAAAGAAAACGGGGAATATCATAGAGAAAGATGACTATATAGATGAAGAACCACAGAGGATAGTCATCAAGGAAGAAATGATGAAGAAACACATGCATCCACTTTTCCTCCAAGCTTTGTATAGAAAAATCATACAAACCAAGTCTCAAGTGAGGGATGCAAACTTCATATGGGATCCGGGCAAGCTAAATCAGGATCAAATTTTTTGATGGACTTAGTCTTTTTAAAGACTAGCTAGTCCATACCTTTTTGTTTTGTTTATTACTTGTTTTAATTTTGATTTCAATGCTTTAATTTTGATTTCAATGCTTTAATTCTAATTTGTTTTGATGTAACATAGGTTTTTGGATGATCAAAATCAGGAGGAATGTCAAAAGAGGTGAAAAAAAAAGAAGTTGGGAATCAAGAGGAGCTCAAAAGCTAGGAGAGAGCATGGTCTGCGAGATTTCGCAGCCTAAAGAGGACCACTGCGAAAATTGCCTCCCACTGCCAAATCATTTTGCAGCCGCCCATCCTCCTTTGTGAAATGGCTGCGAGCTTTCCACGCCTTGAGGATCCTCCGTTTCGCAGCCGAAACGCCATTTGGAAGGGTGTTTCGCAGCTGCGAAACCACCCGTTGGCACATGAGTGCCACTTCGTAGCATAGTAAACCCATTTCGCAGCTGTGAAATGGGCTGCGAAAATTCCCTTCCTCTGCGAAATCCACCCCCCGCTGCGAAAATGCTCCAAGTTTCAGAAATGGGCTGCGAAATTCCCATTTTGTTGCCAAATGATTTCCAAACTTCCAAATGGCTATGAAATGATCTCCAAAGCTTCAAAATGGCTACAAAAATGTTTCTATTTTCTCCATGAGCTGCGAAACTCCCCTTTGGCTGCGAAATGATTTCGCAGCCCCATAGCTACCCCCTGGGAAATCCTCCATTTGCTGCGAAAATAGCCTTTTGATTGTGAAATGATTTTCCAAACTTCAAAATGGCTGTGAAATGATTTCCAAACCTTCAAAATGGGCTACGAAAATGTTTTTTTTTTTTTTTTCCCTTTGGCTGCGAAATGATCTTCTAGCTTCAAAATGGCTACAAAATGGCCTCTAAGCTACGAAATGATTTGCGAAAACACCTTACAAAGCCAAGGAAAGTTGTGAAAATGCCAATAGAGCCACACAACCATGCATCTAAAGAAGAGAGCCCTCTCACTGAGATCACACACATGAAGCCTCTCACTCCATTTCTTACCTCCTTAAACCATCAAAGCCCATAGCTCCAACTGAGAAGACTATGCTACCCAAGGAGACTACCAGAACAGAGGTCCAAGTCTTGATCCAACCCACTCAAGAGGCCACAACAGATGCATTAGCTCCACAGGACTCTACCATTACTCGATCATCTCTTCATTTTTTGTATTTACATATTAGTATAAATAATTCCATATTTTGATGTCTTATATTCTGGGATTGGATGTATTACTGATGATACATCATATATAGACATCATTTTTGTTTAAACTTGGCATTTTTTTTATTATTTCCTCTACTCACTAACTCTTATGTTTTCTTTGAAACATGTGGTTTCTCCTATACGACTCAAACTCCATGTCACTCAGGAGGTACCACTTCCTCCCTATTTTTCAATCGCTTTTGTCACATTGAGGACAATGTTCAGCTTAGTTGGGGGCAGAGTTGAGGAAGTAAGTTTTGTTATTAATGCTAAGTTATTTTGGTAATTTAGTTGTTTTTTGCTTAATTTTAAAATTTTTTAAGTTTTTATTCTACTCTCCATGGTTATTAAGGAAAAATTCTCAAAATGAAACAGAGAGAAATTGAATTTTTGTCTTTTTACTTGACTTAGATTTTGTATTATGCTTACTAAAGTTGATGAATTGTTGAAACTTCTATTGAATTCAACCTTATTTCTTCCACTTTAAGCTATCCACACATTGTGCACAATAGGTTCCGATTATAAAATGAAAAACTATTTCCCTCTTGACATAGGAAAATTTTAGATTTGGTTCCTTTGACCTCATTTAATAGTGTTGGGACACCTTATAAAAGGCCAATGAGCCTTTGAAAAAAAAAAAAAGAAAGCAAGAAAAAATGTTTTACTTGCCTTGAAACCCGAGCAAAGTCTAAGGGGTATATGGTGAAAATCTTTAAAACCTGGTGCCCTAAGCCTTCATTGGTTGGGAGTCACCGACCTCAATGCTCGTTACAAGGGTGAATAGGTGAAGTTTAACATACTGTAGGTTCTTGGGTATTAAAATTTCATTCTCAAAAGTCCGGGATAAAATTCGAGGAGTTGGTGGTTGAAAGATCCTTAAAACTTGATGCCCTAAGCCTTAATTGGTTGGGAGTCATCGATGGACCCCCGTTACATGGACAATTTAGAAAAAAATACCTTTAAGCCTTGTACTCCTACAAGAAAAAAAAAATTGTGAACCAAGAGGTGCGTTCTTAGCCTATTGGAGGTTGATTAGTTTGCTAAGCTTTGAAAAAAGAACTAGGTTGGGGGGAGAGATTAGTTCAACATACTATATTCAGAAGCTAATAAATAACACTTAGATTTTTGTGGAAGAGTAAGGTTTGACCCTTTGGGAGTAGAGACTCTTTTAAAGCTTAAATTTGCATAATGCCTTCTCTTTAAGAATTGTGATTAGATAAGTTATTTGATAACTCTTGTTGAAGTTTGAGTTTTATTTCTTTAATGTTCCATGTGAGAGTTAGATCATCATGCCACTTGAAAATTGTTTCTTTGATTAGCATGATGTTGTAAATTATAATACTTTTTATTTTTATTTTTCTCTCCTTCATTGCTAAGGGACTAGCAATATGTCAGTTGGGGGGAGTGATTACTACTCAAAAAGTGCTATTTCATAGCTTGTAATTAACTCTTTTAAACACTTTTGAGTAGTAGTTATCACCTTTTAACCCAATTAACATATTAAGGACTCTTGCAATCAATTCTAATCAAATTGTGTTAATTTTTGGTGTTTTGATAGCTTTTTGATCACCAAAGCAATCCGAGATTGAGGAGAGTTCCTTGGAATCCATGGCAAGGCAATGGAAAGCTCAGAAACATGAAGAACCGAAGCTTTGAAGTCTTTTGCCATAAGTAAATCTGGAATGCAAGGAGTATGGGATCCTCCCTAAAAAAATGCCACGTGGCTCTCTCTCCCTTGTGTTGATGTCTTGCGTCCCAGTGATCCACGTAGCTGCCAAGTGGACGCACGCTTTCAACCCAGATTGAGTTCTGGTTCAGTCTTCCCTGCAAAAGATATCCGGACAGGGCGTCCAAACACACCATCGGAGGGTGGCGGAACGTGGGCTGTGGTAGGCTGTCGGAATGACGTAGCAAGGCTTGTGCACTTTAGTCAATGATCCGGACAACATATCCGGATAGGATATGCTATCATCCAGGGTGTGATGACCGCGAGTGCCGTGTGCTTTTCCCTGAGGGAGTCCGGATAAGGGAGCGCGCCACGTGTCCTCTTGGGGAATCCGAATGGAGTTGCTCCGGATAGCGATGCACGCTCCGTGTCATCAGGGGGAGGGGTCCCTACACCTTGCACACGCAGACGGTCCCCCTTGCGACGTTCCACCTTCTCCAGATATTTTACATCCGGCACCTTCTCCAGATATTTCACATCCGGCGCCTGACGCAGGATTAGAGAGAAAGGCGTTTCAACTTTCCTTATCAGACATATCCGGATCCTCTAATAGCACTTACCCGGAGAGTTTCACAGCCATTTTGCACAGTGCCACGGTGTTCTCCTGAAGCTTCTTGACCGACATTTTGAGATATTTTTCTTTAGATATTTGATGTCTAAATCCCCAAACTCTCCTTGTAACCCACCTATCATAGGATTCCTTAGTCTTTAAGCAAGAACAAAGGGTGAATAACCTCTTATATATAGTTTGTAATTTCCTTTACATAAAGAGGATGATATAATCGAATCTCGGGAGCTTGTTCTTAGAGACAACCTTTTGTATAAGTAAGAAATATATTTACAGAGCACTTGCTCTGTTTTTCCTATATATTTTTGTTTTCTCATTATTTTTATTTCTAGCCAAACAAGCTCTGAGGAAGTTTCCTCAGAGAATGAGTGGCTGGACTTTTAGTTCCTTGGAGCTAAGGTTGCCAGGAAAGGTTCCAAATGCAAGAATTAGTAGCTTTGTGGTTTCAGCCATTAATGAAGAGAAAGTGTGATCTTTAATGATTTCTATGTTTTTAGTTAACTTAAAATACCTTCAATTCACTTGAGCCAACAATTGGTAAGGCAAGTGATCTCCGTCCATGGAGATGCACTAGTTTACCTCTTGCGAGCTTTTGGGAAGTGACTTGAAAGTAGGATTTTCTAGAATTGCCAACACTTGGTAAGCTTTTGGACTCCAAGGAAACATCCATTAGTTATCTCTTGCGAGCTTGAGAAGGGAAGTTCAAAGTTAATGATCACCTTGAATGGCAAATGCTAGGTGAGAGGCACGAGCCATTGCAAGTTGCATCAGTGAGAGGGAATTAGAGCTGAAATCCATTTAAGGGATGCATCTGTACAACATCGGTTAGAGAATTGACTATATGTTAATTCTCTAATGCGAGGAAATGAACCAAGTGACCAGAGCTCTGTTTTTGCATGAGGAACCTCCGCTGTAAACCTAAACCTCCAAGGAATGTTTTTCCTCATAAGTAATTTCCATTACTTTCTTTTTAGTTAGCTTGAAACAAAACTTTTTTTCAACCAAAGTTTATGTTTTCTTTCTTAAGCTAACCTTGAAATGAAAAAGCACCAATTCATCTTTGAAGTAATATCAATTGTGGAGTGAAAACCCATCCCAGTGAACGACCCTAGAGCCACTATGCTATGCTAGCTAAGGCTATCCTAGTACATGGTGTAGTAGGTTATAAATTTTGTTGATTACTCCCTTCTGAGGACCACAATCAAGGAACACCAGCTGGACAGGAATCAAATGGTACCACTATCAGGGACTATTGAGAGGACATGAATCAGCTAAGACACCAATTGGGAACGTATCAGGTACCTCGCATGAGGTACCTTCCCGATAGGTAAACTAATCCTCGAACCCAGAATCTAGTTTTCGCATACCGCTTTTTCCTAACTGAAGTCATGCTGGGGTTTTTGTTCTTACTTAAATTTTTCCCATTTAAAAATAAAAATAAAAAGTAAGTGGCGACTCCAAACAAAACCGTTCCTCACTGGGACGAATTTTTCAAAACTCGAAAACCAGCTTTCCCTTTCACCTTTAAAATAGCGAGTCGCGCCGGTCGGTGGATCGGGTGAGGGTCCACAATACTCTACCTCCAAGGAGCATATGTAAAATTCCACTAAAGGAATTATTGCGGTTATAGATTTCATGATCACATGTACTTTGGATCACTCAAAGAGACACGCTACTTAATCCCATGAGATATCATGGTGTATTTATTGAGAATACCTATTGCCACCAACCTCCATCTATAGTGACTCAATCCATAGGGATATATGATCATTTTAGGATCTCACCCATTTGTCAAAGCCTCTTATTGATTTTGGCACAAGCTCAATATCCTCTCAAGGTTGAGAGTCCATGCAGTGTAGTAGCTTGATGAATCATGACAATTGTGTCATCATTCACTATAGGTCATGTTTAGTGTGCATCACATACACTAGTGCACTCACCATGGGAAACCCATCCCAACAGCCAAGATAAGTCATCTCTCTAATTAAGAGGTGGTGCACCATAGTCTCTATTAGATTGCCTAGATGCATGAATTAACTGTGGACAAATTATATACTAATAAGGAACCCATGACTTGTATCTTTTTTACAACTCTTAATGCACCCAAGTCTTGTAAAATGTAAGAGACATGGGTCAAATGCTCAAATCAATATCAATACACCAAAAGGATAGTAAGGGGACAGTTAAGTCTAACTTTGTTACATCATGTCTTACTTTTAAGGGTTCAATCCTAGCACTTTGAATCTTGTTTCCTTAAGAACATTCTCTAAAACCTCACGGTATCTTTAATTTGTTTAGACATTAAAGTAAACTCTTCCATCCCTACAAAGTTTTCCTCATTCTAAAAAACCTTAAAATTAATTTCTTATGGCTTTTGAGTATCAAGTAAAGGTATCTCATAGGTGTGAAGTAATCTTACAAATTCATCAACTCTCATAGAGTCAATGTCCTTGCTTTACTCTATGGCTATCACCTTAGCTCTAAATCTTATAAGGAGAGATCTTAGAATTTTTGTCATAACTTTGGATTTGGGGTATTTTCGTCCCTAGATTAAAACAAGAGTTAACTATATTACTGAATTCAAAATGGAATGAAAAGAAAGTTTAATCCTCTTGCATCCTTATGCTCTCAAATTTAGAGATGAGAATCTAGATTTTGGGCAATTTGACAGCAAAAATGCCTGCATGCATTACTAAAAGAATGTCCTAAGCTTCCTTAGCACATTTGCATGTGGCTATCCTACAAAATTCATCAAGACTAACCCAATTAACATTGTTGTAGAGAGCCCGAGCATCAGCCTCATTGTTTAGTTTACATATATTTTTATTAGGCTTGAGTTCTCTAATTGATCTTTTAATCCCATCCAACTTTAATGGTAGCC
This sequence comes from Vitis vinifera, assembly GCF_030704535.1. Lineage (NCBI taxonomy): Eukaryota > Viridiplantae > Streptophyta > Magnoliopsida > Vitales > Vitaceae > Vitis > Vitis vinifera. The sequence goes on along the minus strand of NC_081823.1, from coordinate 15,751,882 downwards.
TCCATCCAAATTCTATTGAATACAAAACCCTTTCTCCTTATATTTTTACGAAATTCTATATGGGGCTTCCAGTTGTTAGGATAGAGTCTTTAAAAGCATGATATGATGTAACAATTTTAGAGTTTATTATTTATTTAATAAAATTTCCATTGCTTTTAAATCTATCTTTATTCCATGCATTGAACCTTATAAGCATTTAGGTTTGCATCTCTTGCATTGTACATGACTTAAGAGCATTAGGAGTTGCAAAGAAGATTCATGTCATGGGTTTCTTGTAAGTAGATTTTTTTACAGTCAATTCATGGACATAGGCAATCCATTAAAGGTTGTAGTAGACCTAGTAGACCTCCTAATTGGAAGGATGACTAATCTTGACCATCGGGTTGAATTTTCTATGATGAGTGCACTAATGTGTACAACCACACATTAGATGGGATCTATGGTGAGTCATAACATAAGTCTATTAGGTAGTCATGATTTCACCAAGCTTTTATGTTGTATTGTCCTTCAACCTTGAGAGAATACTAAGTTTGTGATAAAGTTAGTTGTCACTTTAACCAATAGGTGAGATCATAAAGCGATCATATATTCTCTATGGATTGGGTCACTATTAATGAAAGTAGATAACAATAGGTATTCTCAATAAAGGTACCATGATATCTCATGGAAGTTAGATCATGTGTCCCTTTTGGTGATCCTAAGGAGGTGTGTATTGGGATTTAGCTCTTAAAAGCAAGACATAATGTAATAAAGTCAGAATTAATTGTTCATTTGTTATCACTTTTTTGTGTATTGACATTGATTTGAGCATTCAACTCATATCTTTTACATTATATATCACTTTGGAGCATTAGGAGTTATACAAAAAATACAAATCATGGGTTCCTTGTAAGTAAATAAGTTAATCATAGTCAGTCCATGGATTTGAGTAATCTAGTAGAGACTATAGTGCATCATTACCTATTAATTAGAAGGATGGCCTGCCCTGGTCATCGAGATGAGTTTCTCATGGTGAGTGCACTAGTGTATATGATGTACAGTAGATAGGACCTATGGTGAATCATGACACAAGGATATCAATTATCATGATTCACCAAGATACTATATTGCATGAACTCTCAACCTTGAGAGGATATTGAGTCTATGCCAAATATCAGCAGGAGACTTTGACCTATGGGTGATATCCTAAAGTAGTCATGTATTCTTATGGATTGGGTAACTGGTGATGGAGATTTGTGGCAATAGGTATTCTCAATAGAATATGTAAACCCTCCATTTTATCCTCTTGTCACATGTTATCCAGAGTTTAACCTCTTTCATCCTATATTCTCCCTCATTGTCCCGTTAGGGTCCTTTTTCGAGTTGTTATTAAGTCTTCATAGGTGGTCCATTATGACTCTTGTGATCACTATCTTTGGACTTTCTTTGGAAATATCTTAGAGGACTTTTAGGGATCCTTAGTGTGATTGCTCAATGACCTCCGATTTTAGTTTAATATTTGGTTTGACTTTGATTGATTTTTAGTGCATTAGATTTGTGTTTATTTTCTTATTGCTTGATTTTAGGATTAGGTAAGTTTTGATATTTAAATCTTGATTGAATGAAATTGTATTTCCAATATTTGATTGCATGAGGGTGATATTTTGATTTTTAGTTTCATGAGTTTGAATTTCAATTTTGGTAGACATTGAGATTATTCTTTGTTTCTTTTTTTTATATGATTTTTTTTCTTTTAATAGGATGCATGAGATTAGTGTGCAATTTTGCATTACATATATACTAACTTTAGTTTTATTTTATTTTTTTTACATCTGACCATTTTTTTAATCTTTAATGGTGCATGGTTCGCATTTTGGTCTTTCACACATTGATTTTATTTTTAGGTCATACGGGTGGAATACTCTAGAAGATATGTTATGGAGATCACGTAAGGTTTGGGAGCAAAGAAGACATTTTGGAAGGATGAGGTGAAGTAACATTGCACATCATCAAATGGCACTTTCATCACATGTATTATGGAGGAGTACCACATGGACATAAAAGAGGACCACATCAGATCATGTGGCAGGGGAGACTATTCCATCTGCATAAGGTCTCATCACACATGAGTTAGGATCTCTGTCATGCATATTCTTAGTGTGGCCCTTAGTGTCATGTGTCATTCTAAGAGGGGGTCACCTGTGTGCATTTCTGGTACAGCACAACCTCACAGGATCTGGGTATGGGGAAATCTAGAAGACTCCACTATATGCTAAGCACGAGGAGGGTGACACCATTTGGAGAGGGGGGATCATGCATCTTAGGAGATTTTTATTGAAGTCTTTAGAAGAAGCATCTTTTTGTTGAATGAGAGGTTGCACCTAGCAAATAATAGCATCACGATAACATTGCTAACCGATTGGAGAAGCTTCATGTTTTCTATTAAGGAGGATTCTAAACGAATCTTTTTTATCATTACCATCACACAATGGCTATTCTAAGACACCAACTTCATTTTTAGTAAAAAGATATCATCCATACCGAGACTTAAACATAAGCAGAGGAGATCTCTGTTTCCTGTATCTCCTTATGAGTCAGATTCTAAATTTGATACCAATAGCCCACTTGTTCATCGCATTCATAGATGCAATGCACCACCATCCCTAGATTACCATCACCTTTTTCATCAATATCATCACATATCGGTTCAAGAGAAGACTCCACTAGTTGTGCACCATAGCATAACAAATCTCTACATGTCTCCATTCTCATTTTCTCCACTTACACCATAAAAATCATATATGAGTCACCAATTGGACACACCTGAATCTTCATCTCCTAACGCGCTACATAAACATCGCACCATATTTTCAATTTGTATATCATCATTAGAATGAGACACAAAGGAAATTTTGAGAGAAAATGATTTAAACTATTAAGAAGGTACAACCATGAGCATTGATGCAATTGTAAGAGATGAAAGATTTCATGTCGTGTTGAAAATTAGAGATTACAACCATGAGGAGAGATTAGTGATCTCTTATTTTTGTTTGAATTGAAAATGAAAATTCCATAGAGATTCCTTAAGTTAGTGGTTGATTTTGTTTGAATTGAAAATGAAAATGTCGTAGAGATTTATTAAGTTAGTATCTAATTTTTGTTTGAATTAAAAATAAAAATCTTGTGAAAATTAATGGAGTTATTGGATGATTTTTGTTTGAATTATAAATGTGTAGTTGGTCATAGAATGGTGGTGTTAGTGGAGTTAGTAGTTTGTTTATTAAAATCAAAATGAGAATAAGTGTGCAGTTAACCATGGAATGGATGAATGTTAAGGTTTTGTTCTTTGAATTTTAGAATTAAAATGAGAATGAAAATGTACAGTCGGTTCATGGATGAGATATGTTAGTGCTTTCTTTGAATTTTAAAAATAAAAATGAGGCTGAATATGGTCGGTTGCTAATGGTGTTAATATTAGTGTTTTTGTTAAATAAATAAATCAATGTAATGTAAATATAATGTATGGTTGTTTCATGTGAGAAAGTTAATGGCTTAAAGGTTAGAATTTAAAATTTTAAAAAAAAATGATAATGTTATATTTAACTTGCAACCAATTCATGTGATATGCTATTAGTGCTTGAAAATTAAAATAAAAAATCAATGAGTCAATATGCAACCAGTTCAGGTATAATGTATATGGTGCTTGGAATTTAAAAATTAAAAATCAATAAGTATATATATAAAGTATGGTCAATTCATGTGAGATATTAATGATGCTTGGAATAACATAAAAAAAAAATCAATAGAAAATTGTATGGTCGGTTTATGCATATTGGTGGTCTTGTTTTGTCTTAATTAAGACAAATCAATGAAAACTGGATGTCTTAACTGATTTTGAAAAATGATGTTAATACTATTTAAGTGGAATGTTTGAAATCTAATGAATATGTATTAGTCATGTTTATATTTGAATTTAAAAGTGAATAGGAAATAGTTAATGTTTTATTCATATGTGTTAACATATATGTGGACCCGTATTTTTCACGTGCATCCTCACTCAATGGCAAGACTCATTTTTATTGGTGAAAAATTAGTTTTGGAAAAATTGGAGTCACCACTTATTTTATTTTATTTTAAAAGGGAAAATGAAACAAGAAATAAAACCCTAAAGAAGTGACTCCATAGTTTTAGAAAAGCAAGTCTTAAAAAACCCGAGTTTTGGTTCGAGGATCAGGTTACCTATTGGAAAGGCACCTCTAAGAGGTAGCACCCCTCTAAGCCCTAAAGAGGTCTCTAATGACTAAGTTGATGGAAGAGTGACAATTAATTAATTGATTGGAGGTACCTAGGTAGGCTAAGGTGATTTCAAAACTAGCACGCCAAAAAAGAAATCAAATCACAATCGCAAAGAAAGGTTTGGATGTGTACTTGGATTGCCTCTCAAGCGCTATCATAAGACATTAAAGTTAGCATAGAAATATATCACGTGGCATATATTTTATCAGAGCAAATCGAACAGACATCTAGGCACCCAAGGATGGAATCAAACATAGATATTGTTCACAACAACATGCATGTTCATAAAATTTCAAAAAAGTAAGTGATATAGAGCATACATGGATAGCATGCATAATTTATAAGATTCCTCCAAAAATGCTAGAGTGGTTAGGAAAAGTATAAATTATATAACATATTAATTATGTCTAATATATAGTACCAAAGCCAAAATTGATCCAAGGTAAGTCAAATGACTCCAAAAATAAATAACCAATTTAAGCAATGTACAAGATCATCAGCATGCAATTAGAAAAGGGAGCATCACAAAACAATTTCTAAAAAAATATTTTAGAGTTGAATTTAATTATGAAAAATTTCAGGAAATAACACCTACACTTCTAGAACAACATACCAAAAACCAAACACTCATTCAAGGACAGATTGCAGTAAAGATGCCCCAAAAGTTCTACAAAGTCCAGGTTAGGTAAAAAAAAGTGGCATGCATAAATGAATTTTTTTTAAATAATAAGAGATAACATAAAATCATACAAAAAATCACACATATATTTCAAAGTTCCTATATCATAGGAAAAATAAAATTAGGGTCGGAGAGTACTCAAAAGTATTTTTAAAACACTCCAACTAATCAGATGTCTAGATTTCATCATGTATAGTAGGTATGAATTTGAAAAATCATATCTCCCTCAAAAATGAATATTTTTAATATTTTATAAATATAAGATCAATTTAAAGAAGTATAAAATTAAGAAAAAATATTTAATCAAATTTAAAAAGTCATCTATTACTTTATTTTTAGAAAAAGATTTCGAGTGTCTAGAAGTGGGTGAAAACAAAGCCCTCCAAAAATTCATTTATATCTTCTATTTTAGAATTTATTTCTAACTCAAACAATTTATAATTCAATTTCAAGAAGTAAAGAAAGTCATACAAGTTTTGGAAATTTTTTAAAAAATATTTTGAAGTTTCTGAAACGAATTTTAAATCTAAAGGATCAGTGGTTGAGGGAAAACTAGCAGCAAGGAAGAGTTTTGAAAAAAAAAAAAAATCTTATGTAAGAGTTCCATCTGCTGCTCATATGCTAATAGATCAGAACTCTTGTTCCCAAACTTAAAAACTATAACTGAAGCTTTGCATTGGTCAAAGATGCAATGCATTCCTACAAAGGAATATGTAGGTCCAACCTTTCGAACTGGGGGATCGTTGTCACTTGCACTTGAGCTTAAACTGGTCCTGTGACTTGAAGCTTGATAGTCGCTTTGTTGGTCCCTATTGGAACTCCTGTTTTCCACCTCAAACAAAAGGAAGAGTGGAGCTGGAGACGGAATCCATTTCCCACTGATGCATCAACCAATAAATTACCCTTTGACCAAGAATGCTTGAGTGGCTTGGTGCATGCAAACTTTCCCAATTCCTCAGTCTGCGAATGTAATTCCAATATGCGACATAGTCTTTTCCATTGCATCTCCAATCCTTCCAGCGATGAACACCGGACTCGGCCTTGTGACGAAGAAAAAGAGGATGAATTCCAACTTTCAAACCATAACCATGAATCTCAACAAACAAAGTTTTAATTTTTCAATCTAACGTAATGCTAACATTTCAATAGAGCACCCTCCACTCTAATTTCTATGGCATGTGCATGCAAGTTGCTCAACCAAAAAAAATCAAACCATTTGCTCCTATCCTTTACCCAGAAGTGCTACTTGTGGAGGCTCTGTTGATGCATGTGTGGGCTATACAATGGAATTTTTTGAAGCACATCCTAAAACTTCCAAAAGTGTTTGTTGCTCCCTTTCTCATATGGCCACGTGTTGTAAATTTTTAAGTGGTAGATCCACTTTCCAATGGTGGTTCTATCCCCCCCCCCCCCCCCCCAAGTGGGTTCTGCATGGTAGTCATGTAATCCAAAATGAGCTAGATTAACTGAGTATGAAGACTGCATAAACCTTCCAACATGGGTGGGTGTTAGCACCGACAATGTGTCTTAGACAGTGAGGGGAAGGTGTGCACCAAGGAGCCATGCATGGCCATGTGGGACGTGGATCCCTAGGTGCAACTGGATGGACAGGTGACCACTTGGATCAGAAATGATGACCTCCCTAGCGCCACTCTTCAAATGTATGGTAGCTTATTCCCTACTGATGAAAGCACCAGTGGACTCAACCAGAACTTAGCACTGACCTCACACCTTGGGATTTGTAGTAGGCTTTAAGACAGGAGACATGCTAGCAGAATGGATGATAAACCTCTCTAGGGATACTCATGAATGGGTGTGCCAACAAGGAAACGAAATACAACATGAATAAAGAAGTAAACTAATAAAAAAAATCACTCAATCAAACTAGATTTCATCATCTCTTTGATGAACCTTAGCATAAATAATCAAAGAACCATGAGAATGGGTTTATAATAAGCACAAGAAGTTGGTCCCAAGACATCACGTAATAGGGATGAACCCAAAGTCATGCATTTATCCAAACAAAACCATCAAAGCAATAGAGGATGTCATGCTAGAGATAACCCATACACAAACCATCATAAAATAATCTCTAACATTAATAAACCAATCTGGAAAGTTGAAAGGTAGTACAAGAAGTCACAAGGATCGTACCTGGGAGTTCTTCTTGGCTTCTTCAAAAATCCCTGAAGATCTTCCTTTTCTTTTTCTCCCATTTTGTTCCTTTTCTCTTCCCACTTTATAGACGTCCTCTCTCGACTCTCTATTTTTTCATTCTTGTGTTGAAAGTTCCCATTTTCTAAAACCTCTTTTTCTGCCCTCTCAAAACCACCAACTTGTGCTTTTTATAGCAATTGGCAGCCGTCCTACCTGAGAAGTCCTCTCTCTGAATTCTGTTTCTCATCCACCAAAAAAATCCTTTTTGAATTTCCAAAAATCAATTCATGCATATCGCCTAAGGAGTCCCACCTTTTTCAAAGACTTCTTCACCCTTATTTTAACTCTCTAGAGATCTTCACTAACACCCAAAAGAGTTCTTTTCCTTTTCAAAGTCCCACCAATTTCAAAATTCTTTCTCCTCCATTGGTAGATTTCCCTATAAAAGCATCAAATTATTAAATCAAATAAATGGATAAAGATTTTTTTTTTAAAGAATTATAAGATAACAATAATAAATAAATGAGTAAATAGAAAGATAATAAACAAATAAACAAGTAATAGTAAATAAATATGTAAATAAAAAAATAGGTGATTGATAATAATAAAAATAAAATAAAATAAATAAGTAAATAAATAAATAATATAATAAATGATTAAATAAAAGTGATTGATAGTAATAAAAATAAATAAATAAATAAGTAAATGTGTCATGCAAGTCATGCAACCATACAAGTCACGCTAAGAATGCTTAATGGGTTAAGTGTACTTAAATGGACCTAAGTGAACCTAGATAGGCCTAAGGTGGTGCTTAATGGCCAAGTATACCTAAATGGGCCTAAGGTGGTGCCTAACTGAGTCTAACCTAAAGTGCACCTAAGTGAAACCTAATTTAAACTCGAAAGGCAGCCAAGGGCATAATGAGGAGCCAGATAAACCCTTCAACCAAAGTCTCTAAGGTGGCTCAGAAAAGATAAGCTACATGAGTAGTAATGGGCCATTAGGGAATTGCTATAAAGTATCAAACGAAAACCTAATAGAACATGTGCTAGGAGGGCGAAATGGAGTGTCTACAATATATTTTATGATTGATGTTTGTGTTTTAAATTGATGCAAGTGAATTAATTTCTTAGCTCTAATTTTATCATTTACATTTTCCTCTTCATCTACTTATTCTTATTTTGATGATTTTAAGATATATTACATTAAATGTTTAGGTATGGATAAATCAAGCCACACATGAGTATTGTTAGATTTATTGTTTAGGTAATTGTATGTCTGATTCTCATTGCTTAATGGTTTAAAATTAACTTTTACCCTTAATTTATCTCTAGTTATTGTTACCTAAACAAGCCATTTGATATTCATATGATAATTGGCTTAGAATAGATATTTTAATTTTGGTTTATTATCATGTTTTTTATTAGTTACCCCTTGTCACTTAGTTTTTGTAATCCACACTCATATTTGGTACTTGGCTACAACTACTTGTTAGACATTTATTCAGAGCACTTGAAATTCACTATAGCATACACTACAAGAAAATAAAGGTCTATTCACAAATTTTTTGTAGGAGCCAGAAAACTCTACCACTAATATCACATATAGTTGAGATCATTAGGCTCCATGAAGGAAAATTTAATTCAAAGGTTTATGGGCATATTATATAGCAATCAGAAATATAAACTAGTCATGGGCACGATTGTTTGGTAAGTTGTAGCCATAGGTACATTTTAGTAGCGATGGACTCGTTCTCTAAATACGAGGCCCACTTCAATTCTCAGACACTATGCCTTATTTAAGGGCCATTTTCTCACAAGCACTTTCCTTACTTTTCAGAAACACTCCATCGACCAACTAGCTAAAGGCACTACTCCCTCACACCACCGTTCCTCCCATCACTCCATTTGTTTCGCTTTCATCTTCTCTGACACTAATACCTTACATGATAAAACCATGCACTACTTATCTTCAAACAAAAATCTAGTGTTATTTCTCTAAAGAACATGTTCTTTCTCTTAGGTAAACTTTTCATCAACTTTCCAAATAAGTTTTTTTTTTTTCTAAAATTTTTGTTTTATTATTTTCTTTCAAATTTGTTAGAATATTTGTTTTATGAAATTTGTTGTCTTGAGGCCTTAGGTATTTTCTCAATAATCTATCTTTACAAAATGTTTGAGAATTTATATTTAGATAGAAAATTCTAGAAATTATATTTACCCTGGATTTTAACCATAAAAATTGTTTGTATTACTTTTATTTACAAATAGAATCTAAGATTTGAGTTGAAGAAAGAAGTGCAAAGAGCTAGTTTACAAGATGTTTGGGTTGGGTATTAGTTTAGTGGAGGCGATTTAGATTGATTTTCTATTTAGTTTATGAGAAAACATAAGAAATTGAAGGAATTACGTTTTAGAATGTTTGATTTTTCATATTCCATTTTCTAGACATGTGAAGCAAACTAAACAATTTTCTTTGGACTAGTTTTGAAATGTATGTGGTTTCTAAGTTTTAATCCTTTGTCTTGCAATAAGCCTAGGCATCTTAATTAAATGTGAGCAATATTAAGTTTCCAATGTGGTTTCTACTTGATGCATTTCTTCAATTAGTCAATTGAAACTCTTACGAATGTTTGATCTTGTTTCATTTAGGGTTATGCTGATAAGGCAATGATTTTGGTTTAGGAAATTGATTCTAACTTGTTAACAAGTTCAAAACTTCTATTTATAAACTTTAGACTTTATTGCCTCAATTTTTATACTTATAGTGCATGTATTTCTTTTCTTTGATTGAAAAATAGATCAAACAAAGGAAAAATACGAAACGACAAGTTGTGTGGAATATTGTTTTTCCATCATTAAGTCTCCCATAAACAAGTGATGTTAATGATTTTTTTTTCCCTTAAATGGTTTTGCAAGAGCTATAAGAAGACAAAAGATTCAACCATATCAGCTATATCTTTAATGCCATGTCACTAATTCAAAGTTCCGATGTTGGACAAGAATGTTGGAAGTTTAATTATCGGGAAAGAGCAAGGGGATGATCCAAAATTGATTAAACTTATTTTGTTGTCTTCATCATTGCCAATATATAGTATAAGCTTAATCCTCAACTTCAATGTGCAACAGCATTGAGAGCATTAAACTGGCGGAACTCAAGAAAACCAATCACCTGAATGTGAAAGGAACTATTAATATATGGAAATTGACACCAAGACATGTTTATGAAGTTGTGTAAAATGTAGTTAAATTGAAAAATGGAGGATATGGGTGGGAACACCGAGTTACACTGATGCTATCAGTCCTAGGTGAAAGAGTCAAATATCGTATGGGTAATCTTTATGAGTAGCCCAAAGCAGAGTGGATAGGAACTGAAAGCTAGTAACTTCATAACAAAGACCTAGAGAAACCAAACAAGTGAGCTTCTAGCTTCTCTAAAATGAAACACATGATAAAAAGAGGCTCATGATTAAAAGCACAATTGTAAGACTAAAAAATTGACTCCAACTATGTAAGAGTCCATGACTGAATGGGATTGTTGATATATGAGTTGAAAGCTATAAGGGCTACTCCTATGATGGATTTGTTGGATGGTTTTGCCCCCAACCTACCATTGCCTTATAAACACTTGATTAATACTTGAAATTAGTTAAGCTGTAAAGTTTGTTCTCAAGATAGTGATTACCATCTTCTTCTTAAATAGAGGACAATGGTCATGTTTATCCATTTATAGTTACATTTGAGAGTATCACCTTGAGGCTAATGTTCAACTTCTCAAAGACACCTGAAAATCCACGAACAACATTGGTTCATGTCAGTTTTACATATTTGTCACCTAATATCTATACTTATTTTCCAAGCAGCGATCCTGAAGGTAACACTAAATGATAGTCATCTATTGAACTTTTTGTTTTTTCTTCGTTGTATTACTTATATTTCTATTAATATGTCAATTTTTAATTTGGATTTTCCACCCCTCTGTGTACTTTTTCTAAAATTTCATTTAAAGTGGTAGAAATTCATATTACTTTCTATTTTTCCCAATTGAAAAAATAATTTCCATATTCATGTTTCTTTGTGAATATTCACTTTTTCTTCATTAAAATTCTGTATATAATTCATTTTGGAATCATAGAGCACAAGTGGTCATGCTTTAGATGTTTTTCTTTTTGAATTTTGCCTTTCTTTTGTGACAATATCTTACATTCTTGTTAGGGATCCCTTCAACTAGAATTGTTATATGAACACCTCAATACAAGATAGATTATTATGCTAGTCCTAATTGAAAAGTTGTTTCTTTTGATTTGTCAACTGCAACAAGCTCTCACCACCATGTCATTATCCAAAAGTAGATTTTATAGTTTCAGGTGACAATGTATAACCTAAATAGGACATGACAACCCCTATGGGGATACATACTCCAAGCCATGGGCAATATTTGTTGTTATTTCCATTCTTTCCCTCAATTTCAATTCACTAGCTTCTCCTTCCAATCCCCTAGTATAATTCTAATGTTGTTCCAAGTTTATGTTTCAATGTCGCCTTCTTCAATTCTACATCCTTGTTTGCCTTGTTACCTCTAGGAAAGTTAGTTACATATCTATTAGTTATCATTTTTATCTAATTTCGTGATGTACTAATCTTTGACATTTATCTGTTGTTGAGCTATTTTTTTAAATACTCTAAGTTTGATTTATGTTCTCTTTCTTAAGTAATGTTACACATTCTTTCTTACATTATATTCTCTTCTCTTATTTAAGCTAGTATAAAAATGTTGATTAGCTTTTGAATGATCTCATAGGTGTTTTTATAGTGCATTTTGAATTGTGGACATTAACAAATTTTTAAAGAAAACGAAGAACCAATGAATTTTTTTGCATTGTTGTGTCCATTAAAGAACTACCACGGTTAAGGATATATTCTAAAATGCAATAGCTTGCATTATTTTCCCATTTCTTCAAGTGGTGTAATTTGTTTTCATTACTTTCACATGCTTTGTACAAGTGTTTACATGAAAATTGATTAGAAAGCATTTTTTTTCCATTGAGGTGCTGGTAAAAGCCCACCCCACACATGCTTGGTGGATAACACCACTTGGGATCTTATCAATGACATCGGAAAGGACTTGGAAATTCCATAATATAATTGATGCTCTCCATGCCTATCTCGCAATTAATGCTTGCAAGGATTTAGCAAAATAACTCATCAAAGTTTTTTGCATTTTCTATTTTCTGTTAACATTGAAAGTATTGGACAAGAATATTTTGGTTCAATATTAATACTAGTACTCAAAATCAAATCATTTTAGTTTTTTTTTTTGTTCCAATTATTATCCTACCAATTCTTGCACTTTAATTGAATAGATGAACTTGTAAAAAAAGTAAGGATCTTGGACTTTGCAAATTAGTGTATATTTACTTTTTATGGTTCTTTTATTTTATAAGCATCATCCTAATTTATCTTTTTTATATATTTTTTTTTTTAGGTTTTTGGGAAGCTCTTTGGAGAGAGGAGGCAACATATTTTGAATTGTCACCCCCAAAAATTTTATTTTGTTAAGATTACTATATTTGAGGACTTCAGTTTCTTTTATGATTTTTTTTAAAGAAAATTGTAATTAGTAAATGTAAAACAGGTAGATTTATGAATGACTATTTTGTAATTATATTTTAAAGTTTTAAAACTAATGTTAGAATTTATAGCCATTAACCATCATGATAAAGCAATTTGAGAATTTCAATAAAAAATTATTTACAAAAAACACTATTTATAACTTAATCTATTTTTGTGGCCAAAACTTGCATGCAATTATATCATTTTTTTCAACTTTTAGTGGCAGCTAAAATCTACCCCCAACTAAAAGACCTTTTAGTAGCATCTACTTACCCACCCTCAACCAATGGACCCTTTAGTTGCAAAATAAAACATGGTTGTGACTATAGCCTCCAAAACGAATAGTCACATTTTTTCTTATGGTCGTAACTATAGGATTTATTTGCAACATCTATAGTGGCGCTTTGTTGCGATTTCTTATATCCACTCTCATATCTTATAGTCAAGTTTTTTTAATCTTTAGGTGCAACCAAAGGTCGCAATTGGTTTCATCTATAAACCTATTATCTTGTATTGAGTTCAATACACACGCAACACTTTGTTTGATTGCTTGAATTTGATATTCTTTGTGAATTATAATTTTAAAATTGTTTTTAATCTTTTTCATAATCGAATCAATTCACCAATTTCATTTTAAACTTCATCTTAGATCACTTAGCTTGTGAGGAAAATATTTTCAAAAACCAAACTACCTATTTCATTCAGTATGCATCTTTTGGTTTTCACCATGAATTTCTATTTTGCAACATATGAAACAAGTTCATGGCTCCACATCAATGGGGTAATTCCTTGCCTAGGTGAGCTTATCTATAATCACTTCAGGCTATAAGGGTTGGATCGACTCTTAGTTTCACTTATGTGTATAAAAGGGCATTGGTAATTTCATAAGATTAAATAGGAATTAGTGAATACTATCTTTGGATTTGGCTAATGCATTAATTAAATAGTCCTATCAGGTTAATTAATTAATTCAGATCCTTTTTGGTTAAGCTCATGGTAGGTTCAAGTCACTTAAGCCTAATAAGAACCTTATAAATACTCAATTAAGGGTTAGATTTTCAAGTTTTCTTCCATTCATTCTCTTCATTCCAAAGAGAGAGCTCGAGCATCCAAACTTCCATCATTTGAGTGCCAAACTTTGAGGTTGAGTCATTGAGTGGAATATCATGGGTCTATGAGACTTCCAATGACTTCGAATATGTTCTTCATCACAAGGATTAGATCTAGGAACATCTAGATCTAGGTAAGTTCTTTATTCTAAGTTCTAGATCCTAAAATTTAATTAATATGCATGTTTTATGCTATACATAGGATCTAGATGAGCCTAAGGAGAATTGCATCCACCTAACTTGATTCTAGGATAAAAAATAATGTAATCCAGGATTCCCTACATTAATGTGGATAATTGTCACCATCAAAATAAGGTAGATTATTAATGGAAGATCCTATTCTCTGTTGGTCCATAACTAGATCTAGTAAGATAATAAAAAATGATTTCCAATCATTTTTCCTACTCTAAAACCAATTGAAAGTTAATTAATCTAGATTAAGTAATACTGGAGGGGTTTGACTAGGTGTCTAAACTTTTTGGCCTAAAAATTTTTAATCTTGTAATAACCACTTTTCAATTTAGGGAAGCCTAAAAACAATTAACACAACAAAAGATTTTTTATGTGGAAAACCACTCACACAACATGCAACGTAAAAACCATAGGTCAGAGACCTCTAATCACCAATCCACTATTCAAAAGTATTAGTACACAGTTTTACATGATGAAAGCTATCTTAAGTCTTACTTCCTAGCACCTACACTGCACTTCATGTCATGAACGCAATACCATATGTGCTCCTAGTGGATCTTACCTCAGTACCTAAGGGGATCTCCTTCTCAACCCAAAGATTGTGAAGACAAATGTCTTAAGAGTTTGAAACTCAGAAAAGGCTAATTAGGTTTTTCCAATATTCACATAAAAAAAAACTCTAAACCATTTTTAATTTAATGTTCATAGGATACAAATACCTAGTAGACTCAAAGTAGGATTTCCAAAATAAATCCAATTACAATTATAAAATTGATTCAATTATAATTATAAAATTAATGTAGCAAAAGAATTGTAAAATTAATCAAATATTGCAAAATTGGAATTCTGCCCTGAGTGCTTTATTGCTTTTAAAAGTTTTAAAACCATTTTAAAAATATTTTTGTTCAATTTAAAAAAAAAAACCTTTAGTCTACTAGAAGCCTTATATAGAATCCTATTAGTTTTTCTAAATCCTTTCTATACTTATCTATGTGTGGACCCTCACCCGATCCACCGGACCGACGCGACTCGCTTTTAAAAGAAAATAAAGAAATGAAAAAGTTGGTGTTTTCCAGTTTTGAAAAACCCGCCCCCGGTGAGGAACGGTGTTGCTTGGAGTCGCCACTTACTTTTTATTTTTGTTTTTAAAATGGGGAAAATTAAGTAAGAACAAAAACCCCTAATGACCCCAGTATGGAAAAAGCGGTCTACGAAAACTAAATTCTAGGTCCGGGGATCAGGTTACCCATTGGGAAGGGACCTCATGCGAGGTAGCACCCCTCTAGGCCTGAAACTCGGTCTTTACTAATGAATTGGGTATGTGGGAGCATATGGGTCAAAGGTCAAATGAAACCCTAGGCTAAATAGATGTCATGAATCACACAATACTAATTGGTATTTGGCATGCATATGAATTCAACCAAACAAAACAATGGGTGCGTACCTGTGGTCCCTAGCCAAGCGCTGCATAAAAGGTCAGCCAAACACAGATAAACACATAACAAACATTCAAGATTAAGCACCATGCATGCATATGAATTCAACAACCAAAGCCAACGATGCGTACCTGTGGCCCCTAGCCAAGCGCTACAGCAGAGGGTGAGTTAGTCATGCAACATGTATTCAAAATCAAGCATCAAAGCTTCTGCCAAAAAGGAAGATAGCTGGTTGAAATGAGGTAAGAGACTCCCCAAATGTCATACAAATCAAACTAGACTCATCTAGACCACACCACCCATAACTTCAAAATTGCCCATACTAACTGAAATCAAACACTGACTTAAACCTTCAAGATGGCTCACAAGTGCCCTATAGAAAAGGGTTTGAGCCCCCATGGATAAGGGCTCGAAAAATGCCAAAATCGAGGGCTACCTAAAGTCCTCCAGCATAACAGGTTGAACTAGTTCTCAACTGGTACAACCTACTAAGAAGAATTCCCAAATTTTTCTAGAAAACTCCTAAATGAGTGAGGATTTAAACAAAAGAAACGAAACTCAATCCCGAGCCCGGATGCGTGAGAACCAGACAAAGAAAGGCAGGTGTTCCTCATGGCTGACAGAGGCAGCCAGCTATGGAGCTGAACCGGTTGAACCGGTTCCCAACCAGTTCATCCGGTTGATAAAAAATCCCATATTTATACAGAAAGTTCCTAAGTGATTAAGGAAGCAAACAAAAGAAACGGTTCTCAATTCCGAGCTCGGATGAGTGAGAACCAGACAAAGAAAGGCAAGTGTTCCTCATGGCTGACAGAGGCTGCCAGCTATGGTGCTGAACCGGTTCCAAACCGGTTCAGACGGTTGGTAAAAAAATCCCAAATTCGGTCAGAAAGTTCCTAAGTGATTAAGGAAGCAAAAAAAAAAAAAACGGTTCTCAATTCCGACCCTGGATGAGTGAGAACCAGACAAAGAAAGGCAAGTGTTCCTCATGGCTGACAAAGGCTGCCAACCATGGTGCTGAACCGGTTACAAACCGGTTCATCCGGTTGGTAAAAAATCCCAAATTCGGTCAGGAAGTTCCTAAGTGATTAAGGAAGCAAAAAAAAGAAACGGCTCTCAATTTCGAGCCCAGATGAGTGAGAACCAGACAAGGCAAGTGTTCCTCATGGTTGACAGAGGCTGCCAGCTATGGTGCTGAACCGGTTGAACCGGTTCCAAACCGATTCATCCGGTTGGTAAAAAGTCCCAAATTTGGTCAGGAAGTTCCTAAGTGATTAATGAAGCAAAAAAAAGAAACGGTTCTCAATTCCGACCCCGGATGAGTGAGAACCAGACAAAGAAAGGCAAGTGTTTCTCATGGCTGACAGAGGCTGTCAGCTATGGTGCTGAACCGGTTGAACCGGTTCCCAACCAGTACAAGCGGTTGGTAAAAAATCCCAAATTCGGTCAGGAAGTTTCTAAGTGATTAAGGAAGCAAACAAAAGAAACGGTTCTCAATTCCGATCCTGGATGAGTGAGAACCAGACAAAGAAAGGCAAGTGTTCCTCATGGCTGACAGAGGCTGCCAGCTATGGTGCTGAACCGGTTGAACCGGTTCCAAACCGATTCAACCGGTTGGTAAAAAATCCCAAATTCGGTCAGAAAATTCCTAAGTGATTAAGGAAGCAAACAACAACAATCATGTGTGGCCCTTATTGTCCACACCCAAGCAATACAATCTTCATATCAAAGGGAAGAAAAGATGATGAGGAAGGAGAAAAAGCATATGAAGACGAGGAAGATAAGCTGTAAGTAAAGAAAATTCAGCATGCTTACCTAAGAAACTCCACCAAATATGATCCGTGTATGCAGATGAGGACTTCCAAAACTGAGATGCTGTCACTCTCCTCTTCAAAAAAACCACAGTGCTGAAGCTTTCCCCCACACTCTCAACTCAGAAGATGCTACTAACCTTTTGTTTTTCTCACCAGCAAAATTTCCCCTCTCCAAAATGTCCCCTCTCCTGTCCTTTGCTCTCCTATCCTCTCACCTTTTATACTCATCCCCTCTTAGCATTTGAGCCTCCTGGATTCCTTCCCCTTCAGCACCGAAATCCCCGTCATCAGCATGGGAACCACACCCTTCATTACTTCTCTTAAACTTACAAGGCCAGCTCACTCCTTCAGCTTTCAGCTTGCTTCACCACCAAGAATCCATATGGATTCGTGGTGGGCTGCAAGGAACCCAAACCAAGGCCCAAAATGGACCCACAACATTGCCCAAAACTGATCTGGAGCTTACGGGCCTGAGCCATGTAGGATTTGGGCCTCAAAATTACTAGAATTAGTGTTTTACCTCAGTTGACTCAATGAACCGGCTGAACCGGCCGAACCGGATTCCAACTGGTTGACCCGATGGAAAAAAATTCTGAAAATTTGACAGAATGTTCCTAGTAGAGTAAGGAATCCATTAAAAAAAACGGTATGTGATTCCAAGTTCGGAAGAGGGAGATATGATCAAAACAATTACCAAAAATCAGTGTTCTACACCGGCTGACCTGATGAACCGGCCGAACCGGCTGCCAACCAGCCGACCGGTTGTAAAAAATTTTGAAAATTTTATAGAATATTCCTGGAAGAATAAGGAATCCATAAAAAGAAACGGTTCTTCATTCTGAGTTTGGATGAGGGAGATACGATCAAAACAAGCCCGAGTGCTCCGAACCTCAACATGCCCCTATAAACTCCAACTAAGCTAAAACATCGGGATGACCCCACTTCCTTCCTATAGCGTGATGTGAACGACTAGGAAAATGGCCATGGTGACCCTCCAAAATGAACCACATATGCACCACAATGGACCACAGACAAACCCACACGAGGCTCGGACACCGACTAAGCCCAAAAGGGGCCCTAGTGGTGCCATATGCGAACGATGGGTGGATGTGACACCCGAAGGATAAATTCCAGTGTCGAGGGACAAAATTGAGGGTCTACAAATATGCCCCTCTTCAGTATAGTGAATGAACGAGTGAATTGTGAGTGCGAAGTGCATGTAATGCAAGAGTGAAATGAACTCTAGTGAAGAACCCAAATGACCAACAATTTTGTCCCCTCCCAACAATAAAGAAGGCTAAGGGAAATAAGTCATGCTGACCGAATGGACTATGGGATCTAGGCACGATGTCGGAGAAAGATAAAAGGAGACCCGATCACGATGCCGGGAAATATTAGGGATTTGATCCGGGCAAGTACCGGAGAAGGGTTCGGGCAAGTACCGAAAAACGGTGGAATCCGGGCGAGTACCGAAAAAGGGTTAGGGCAAGTACCGAAAAATGGTGGAATACGGGCGATTACCGAAAACGGGTAAAATTCGGGCGAGTACCGGAAAAGGGTCCGGGCGAGTACCGGAGAAGGTTCCGGGCAAGTACTGGAGAAGGGTTCAGGCAAGTACCGAAAAAGCTCCGGGCGAGTACCGGAGAAGGCTTCGGGCAAGTACCGAAAGAGCTCCGGGCGAGTACCGGAGAAGGGTCCGGGCGAGTACCGGAAACGGGTAAAATTCGGGCGAGTACCGAAAACGGGTAAAATTCGAACGAGTACCGGAGAAGGGTTAGGGCAAGTATCGAAAAATGGTGGAATCCGGGCGAGTACCGAAAACGAGTAAAATTCGGCCAAGTACCGGAGAAGGGTCCGGGCGAGTACCGGAGAAGGTTCCGGGCAAGTACCGGAGAAGGGTTCGGGCAAGTACCGAAAAAGCTCCGGGAGAGTACCGGAGAAGGGTCCGGGCGAGTACCGAAAAAGCTCCGGGCGAGTATCGGAGAAGGGTCCGGGCGAGTATCGGAGAAGGTTCCCGGCAAGTACCGGAGAAGGGTTCGGGCAAGTACCGGAGAAGGGTTCGGGCGAGTACCGGAGAAGGTTCCGGGCAAGTACCGGAGAAGGGTTCGGGCAAGTACCGGAGAAGGGTTCGGGCAAGTACCGAAAAAACTCCAAGCGAGTACCAGAGAAGGGTCAGGGCGAGTACCGAAAAAGCTCCGGGCGAGTACCGGAGAAGCGTCCGGGCAAGTACCGGAAACGGGTAAAATTCGGGCGAGTACCGGAGAAGGGTCCGGGCGAGTACCGGAGAAGGTTTCGGGCAAGTACCGGAAAAGGGTCCGGGCGAGTACCGGAGAAGGGTGAAATTCAGGCGAGTACCAGAGAAGGGTCCAAGCAAGTACCGGAAAGTGGTGGAATCCGGGTGATCGAACTCGGGCACGATGCCGAGGAACCACCGAACTAAAAGGGGGTAGGGATGCCATTACTAAGGCTCAAAACACCTAAACAGACAGAAGATGCCTTAAAACAAAACTCAGAGCAAAATAGGGGGACTCAAGATGCAACCGCTGATATACTAACCATGATAACAAAGGGGTATGCCCCAGTATGACGTCTAGGGACTGCCAACAAATGACTCGAAGAAGCTATAAATCAAACACCTTCATCATGACAAAAGAAAGGGGTATGCCCCGGTGTAACACCAGAAAATGCCAATAAATGACAAGCGAGCAATCACAATCACCACTAACAAATGGAAAGAAGGGGGTATGCCCCTATAGGACAAACTCAGAAATGTGACCAAAGGTGAAAGGAAGGAGTTATGCCCCAGTCTAAGATATCAATATCATGTCAGAATCCTATAACTGCACATATGGTTAAAGCTAGAGAGCTGAAAATATCACAATCATCCATTTCTAAGGAAAAAACCCTCCACTCTAATCCACAACATTCAATATCCACAAAAATTGATAGGGGATATGCCCTAGTGTGTACATCTGAAACTCAAATATCTTAATGAAAACTCTGGAATACATCACTGAAGACCCACTCATTTGAACTAACGAACAACACAATGAATGGGGTATGCACCCCTGCTGGGTCAATGAATACCGTGAATCTGATCTCGGGTCAGACCCCAGAAGCACTCTGCTATATGAAGAAACTGAGTTGAATGCGGGTCTTACTCAAACTTTGATGTCCATAACATTGCTAGGCGAAACGGAATGCCTGCGTACATGTATAACGAGCCAAAGCCAGCATGCAAGGATGGGAGCATGCCCTAGTATAAACGTGTCAAAACATCAGGCAAAGGTGCCCTCAACGGTCCCAACTCTCTGTATCATCTATCTCTGATCATGGACTTGAGGCAAGTAAACTGAATGGAAAGACAATATGTGACCCTCGATATCCCCCGAAGTAATGGAGACCTGTCAACATCCCATACTCAATCAATAGACGAAGCCTGTCCGAATGAACCGCATCGAAGCAAACACGAGATCTCATGGCCTCAGGGTGGTCTTACGACTCAGACCGTAATGTAGGCCAAGGGTAAAAGGTGAATGAAACAATGGGAAACAAAGGCCCAAATCTCCCAATAGATAATGCCAAACCCCTGTGTGCGCAATGTCAAATATCGCAGAACCATGTGAGCAAGGTGACTCAACCCTACATCCAAATAAAAAACAAACAATAGGTGATACGCACCAAAGAACTCATCGTTCATGAAGTGAAAGGACGATCGACGAGGATAGAAGTAGACAAAAAGGGACAAGATGAATGATGAATGGGTGTAGAAGAAAATGGAGAAACCAATTGGGATACAAATATAGCAATATGTGACAACGACGAACAAATCATCCTAAGAACACCAAATCAAAGCAAGTCACTATATGATGGGAATGGTGATGTAGACAATGATCCAAGGGCCTAGTGCCAAGGAAACCCAAACCTCACTCCCAATGTGTCGCCCAGATCCATGATGAGAAGGATCGTACAATGCTCTCATCTGACTCTTAAAGGAAAAAGAAATCTCTCAAACCCAAAACCACCTCTGATGATCCCAAATATATCAACGAATACCAAACAAGCACAGTTTTTCCTTTTTTTCATTTTTATTTTATTTTATTTTTTTCTTTTTCTTTTTTTTTTTTTTTTTTTTGGGCCGAATTCCATACTATCACAATCCAACAAAAAGAACCCCAAACCTCCAATCTTGACCGACCCCTTCAACCTAAGAATCTTGGATCAAAGCCTACAGGTGGAACAAAGGGTGTGACAAACCTGACTGGTAGCTCTGGGACGAGAGCGCATCATCATCACACAAGGGAAAACAGAAGCGAAGTGAATAGAGATGATAGAAACTGGACTAACAGGTAGACGGTGTGAAGATACAAAATGGAGACGAAAAGAAACAGGTAATGATGCAAGAAAGAACAAACGAAGAATGACACCATGCCCACAATGCTCATAGATCCAATTAATAAATACAAAGCGCACAAGAATGACCCAGGTCAGAAAAGGTATGCAAGGCTAAATGAAAGAAAAGGTCATAATAAACCACGTGAGGCTCAAAGGGCTAGCAATAGTATATATCAATGTATGGGTGTGCAATAGGGAATATGGCTACTCGAAGTGACGGCCACCCATCCTCTAACCATGATCTCACGCATAAAACTTCTTCAGCTGATCCACATTAACTGGCTCTATGAACTGATTTCCGTCTAGGTCTGTTAACCAGGCAGCTCCCTCTCGGGTCAGATCTCGGATGACATAAGGCCCACTCCAACTCGGTCTAAACTTGCCTCTAGGGTCGCTGATCAATCCCCTAAGGACTTTCAAGACTAGGTCACCTCTCTGGAATTTCCTAGGCTTGACCCTCTTTCTGAATGCACGGCTCATCTTCCTCTGATAGGCCTGAACATGATCTGCCACCCTCAATCTCTTCTCATCCAAAAGGTTAAGCTGATCATAACGAGACTGGGCCCACTCAGCCTCAGATATATGCTGCTCTAGTGCTACTCTTAAAGATCTCATCTCAATCTCAACAGGTAGCACTGCCTCCATACTATAACACCAAAGAATACGGGGTAGCTCCAATAGAGGTACGAAAAGATGTACGATAAGCCCACAATGCGAAAGGGAGCTTCTCTGACCAATCCCGAGAGGTCTCGACCATCTTTCTCAAAATCCTCTTGATATTCTTATTCGCGGCCTCAACTGCTCCATTAGTCTGCGGCCTGTATGCAGACAATCTGTGATGCTGAATGCCATACTCTTGAATCAACGTGTCCACCTCGCCCTTGAAATGCACCCCTCTGTCTGAGATCAGCTCATGAGGGACCCCATATCGGCAGATAATATGCGATCTAATGAACTTGGCCACTCTGGCCGCTGTCAACCTAGCATAAGAAGCAGCTTCCACCCACTTAGTGAAATAGTCAATGGCAACCAAAATGTACTCATGCCCACTGGAAGACTTGGGCGAGATCTTCCCAATAATATCAATACCCCATACTGAAAATGGCCAAGGGGATGCAAGTGCATGCAACTCAGAAGGTTGCACGTGTATCAAGTCTCCATGCATCTAACACTCCTGACATCTCTGTACAAACTGGCAACAATCTGTCTCCATGGTTAACCAAAAGTAGCCAGTCCTCATGATCTTACGTGCTAGCATATGACCTCCCATGTGTGGGCCACAAACCCCTGCATGAACCTCTCTCATCACTCGATCTGCAGATGCACGGTCTAAACATAATAATAACAAGCCATCAGGTGATCTCCTATACAGCGCATCCCCGCAAACAACAACTCTGGTGGCCAACTGTCTCAATGCTCTCCTATCCTTGGCCGAGGCTGACTCTGGGTAAGCGCCGCATGACAGAAACTGATAAATATCATGATACCATGGCAGCTCAATCTAATCCTCTATCTCTCCAATCAGACAATAGTAAGCTGGTGCAGACCTAGTCTCAATCAGCAATGGCCTAACATTCACCCCCGTAGGGATCACAATCAGAGAAGCCAAGGTGGCTAATGCATCGGCAAACCGATTCTCCGCCCTGGGCAAATGTATATACCTTAACACATCGAATCTATCAATCAACAGGTCCAAGTAAGCATGGTAAGGTTTCAGCTTCTCATCTCGTGTCCTCCAGATACCCTGAGTCTGCTTTATAACCAAGTTGGAATCCTCGTGGATCTCCAACTGTCTAATGCCAAGATCAAGTGCAGTCTCCAAACCTGTAATGCAAGCCTCATACTTTACAATATTATTCGTCAACCGGTGATGATCAGAAAATGCTAACCGAACTGATCTAGGGATATGATCACCCTTTGGTGATATCAATAAGATACCAATGCCAAACCCCGACTGATTGGCGACACCATCAAAGTACAACCGCCACCCCGTAATACTAGTCATTGAAACAATCTGCTCATCAGGGAAATCATCATCAACTAATCGGTCATCGGATATCAGCAAAGAAGCTAAATGATCTGCAACAATGCTTCCCTTTACTGACTTCTGCGTGACATAATGAATATCAAACTCTGTCAACAATACCAACCATCTCATGAGCCTACCGGTCAGAACAGGCCTGTCAAATAGATACCTCAACAGGTCCAATCGTGAGACCAAGAGCACAGAATACTCTGTCATGTAATGTCTAAGTCTCCTAGTGGCCCAAACCACTACTAAGCAAAGGCGCTCAATCATAATGTACTTGCACTCATACTCAAGCATCCTTTTACTCAAATAATAAATGGCTCGCTCCTTCCCCAAATCATCAAGCTGAGCTAACATGCATCCTAAGGCCATGTCTGAAACTAATAAGTACAGAAGCAAAGGACGCCCCGGTGTGGGAGGCACTAAAACCGGAGGAGAAAGGAGACACTCCTTAATCCTCTCAAAAGCGCGCTGACAATCATCATTCCAAACTGTAGGCTGATTCTTCCTCAGAAGACGGAGGATAGGCTCACAAATGTCTGTCAGTCTAGCAATGAAATGACTGATGTACTGCAATCTACCTAGGAATCCCCTCATCTCTTTCTCAGTCCTCGGGGTAGGCATGTCAAGTATGGCTCTGATTTTCTCTGGATCAACCTCTATACCTCGCTCACTAACAATATGTCCCAGCAATTTTCCAGAAGTCACCCCAAAGGTGCACTTCTTGGGATTCAATCTCAGCCTGAACTGTCTGATCCTCTCAAAAAACCTTTGTAAGGCTGCTAAGTGATCTGCCCTATCTCGGGACTTTACTATCATGTCATCCACATAGACCTCGACATCTCTATGCATCATATCATGGAACAGAGTAGTAGCAGCTCTCTGATAAGTGGCTCCTGCATTCTTCAACCCAAATGGCATAACTCGGTAGCAGTAAGTACCCCACTCAGTAATGAAAGAAGTCTTCACCATATCCTCTAGAGCCATCAAAATCTGATTATACCCAGAAAAACCATCCATGAAGGATAACATCGGATGCCCTGTAGTGCTATCAACCAGCATATCAATGTGTGGAAGGGGAAAATCATCCTTAGGGCTGGCCTTATTCAGATCTCGAAAGTCAACACAAACTCTAACCTTGCCGTCATTTTTAGGAACAGGGACGACATTAGCCAACCACTCAGGATACTCAACCACTAACAAGAAGCCAACACTGAGTTGCTTCTGAATTTCTTCCTTAACCTGCAAACTCCATCGAGGGTGTAGTCTCCTCAATTTCTGCTTAACGGGCCTAGCATGTGGTAAAATGGGCAGGTGATGCTGCACTATGGTGGGGTCAAGGCCGGCATGTCCTCATATGACCATGCAAATACATCCAAGTATGACCTAAGCAGGTCAATCAATCTACTCCTCTCATCAGGAGATAGAGAAGAGCCAATCCTAATCTCCCTGGGCTGATCTGGTGCCCCAAAATCTATCAACTCTGTGCTACTAGAAATGGGTGTGACTTTCCTATCCTCTGTATCAGAATCACACTCTGACTGACCACCCAGTGGATCATCTGTATCTCCCACATCGTCAACATCATATATATGTGTCGTGGGTGCTGGTGGTGCAATTAAAGGAAAATGTTGTGACACATTCAAGTACTCGAAAATACTCATATCATTATTACCATCAGAAATATCATCAAAGCAGGTGACAAACCCGGACATAGTGTCAAAAGAAAGAGGTGGGTCCACAGAGTCGGACGCTCCCTCAACAGAAGCAAAATCAGAAGTAACGACATCAAGGGCTGACTCATCATCAAGTACGAAAACTCCAGATATGTCAAAAACAGAAAGGGGCCCGCGTGGGGCTGCATCAAGGATACGACCAATGCCTATAAAATCCATATCATCAGTGTAGACATCAGGAATAGAGTCATCCTCATCAGTCTCAAGTACAAAAACTCTGAACATGTCGAAAACAGTATGGGGCCCGTGTGGCGCTGCATTGAAGATATGGCCTATACCGATCATGTCCATCTCATCAGTGCCATATCCCAAATCCATAGGTAGGTCATAGTCAGGGACCTCTTTGGGGAAACACATAGAGAACATACTAGCTCGATCCGGTGATGGGGGCGTGACTATCATGGCACCAGGTGCCTCAATAGTCCCGGTGTCCAAATGAATCTGACCTAGGGCCTGCTGCATGTCCTGAATCTCAACTGTCTCTGAAATGTGAACAGTCCCCTTTGTGCGAGGTGTGTGCTCTGAACCCCTAATGAAGTAGTCGGCCAACTAGAAGGTGTATGGGCGGAGGGGATAATCAAATGGAATGCCAGACATGCGAGCCCTCACCCTATCCCTGCGCAGCTGTGACAAATAACGTGCATCAGCCTCTGTGGGGATGTAACCTAATCCGTAGGGCGTGTCGTGATCAACTATGAAAGTAAACTCGTGGGGCCCCTGCTGGTGGCGACCCAATCCCATACCAGGAAAATAAGACATGCCTCTCATCATGCTGAGCACCAAAGTGTTGTTGTGCTGGTCAAATGACATAGGTAGCATATCTCTGCTGCCGTCCTCTAAGCTAACAACTTGAACCTCATCGAACGTAAACCCGGTCAAATGTAAGTCATCCTCACTGTGACTGATATGTAATACTGGCTCAGATGAAATGATAATATCTCTATCAGACTGTATCGTGATAATGTGCCCCTCGTGTATGAACTTCACCTTCTCATGAAGGGAAGATTGTATAGCACCGGCCTCATGAATCCACGGGCGGCCAAGAAGCAGGTTAAAGGATGACTGAATCCTCAAAACCTGAAATACTATGGAGTAACTAACTGGCCCAATCATGACATGTGTACTGAGTGTACCCATAACTGTCCTCTGAGTCCCATCATAAGCTCTAACAATCTGTGTAGAAGGCCCAAAATCATCTGGTGAAAACCCAAGCGTAATGGTAATAACCAATGGACAGACTGATTACTACCAAAAAGTGCTATTTTGTAGACCTAATTATAATGGTTTTAAGCACCTTTGAGTAGTAATCATATTCATTTAACCCAATTAATTCATTAAGGTCCTTAGTAATTGGTTTTAACCATTTTGTGGCAAGTTTACATGTTTATATCAGCTTATGAATCAATTCAAGCATGCCAAATGATGGAGGAGCTACTTGGACAAGTTAAAGCAAGCTTTTAGCTACACCAAAGCAAGCCAACAAAAGGAGAAAAGCAAAGAGAAGCAAAAAGAAGCAAAGAGGAAAATAGAGGACAGCAGCTGCAGTCTTCTTTGGAACTTTTGGAGCACTTCCCGAAGTCCATTTTCTACATTCTATATACCATTTCAAAGCTCAGGAAGTCAAGAATCCAACGCTTCAAACCGTGTACGATTTGGAGTTGAAATGAGGAAGATATGGCCTTCGGAAGACAACTGCTCTAGGCTTGTGCGAAAATTTCGCACAACACCTTCCAAATTCGCACAGCCCATGCGTGGTGCGAATTTTCCTCTGTTTTTGCCGACTCCACATGAGATCTTTTCTTTTGGATATTTTTGTATAAATTTCCATTCTTCTCCTTGTAATCCACCAATCATAAGATTTCTTAGCTAGGAAGGTTGGAAAAACTTCTCTATTTATATCCCCTTGCATCCGTTGTAACAAATATTGATATATAGATATAGAAATATATAAAGTTCTTTTTTTCTCTCTTCTCCGGTTCTTCCCCATTTCTATTTTCTTAGTAGCCAAACATCCTTGGTGGATGAAATCCCCAAGGATGAGAGGCTAAAACCTTTTAAGTTTCTCAAAGTATGGATGTTATGTGATGGCTTGGATGCAATCCCATGGAAATTTCTCGCACCCGGAAGGTAAGGTAATCGTTTTTCATTAATGGTTCATTAATGCAAAGTTTGGTTTTTATTTCCTTTTGACAACTTCCAACGGCCAATACTTGATAAGCTTTTGGATTTCTATCCATTAGTTATCTCCTACGAGCTATTGGAAGGTGAGGTTTTCAATTCCAAGTTTTGCATTAATCCGTTAGAACCAATTTCAATGGCCATTGAAAGGTGAGTTTATCACTTGGAATGACTTTGAGTTGCCAATATTTGGTAAGCTTTTGGCTTTAGACCATTAGTTATCTCTTACGAGCCATTCAAAGGAAGTCTAAGGTGAATAACCATTGATGAAATTCACTACCATCTATTTTGCCATTTTAAAGGATTAAAACTTGATTTGTTAAATCCATACCGGTTCGGGAAGCAAGCATCACCATAGTTGCAACCCCAATGCGAGGAGCCTATCCTGAGATTTCCAATTTGCATAAGAGCCAGAGCATAGCTATCCTATCTTTGAGAAACTTGTTTTTACACCCTTTCATTTTAGTCTTTAATGTTAGCTTAGATTAGTTTAAATCTTTCTAAAACATTTACATCTTATTTTAAAGCTAACATCCATAAGAAAATCACCTATTTTCCTGATTTGAATATCACTTGTGTTTGCGAAAACCCTTCCCAGTGAACGATCCTAGAACCACTATGCTATAGTAGCTTGGCTACTTTAGTAAATAGTATTCAAGGTATAAATTTTGTTGATACGCCTTTAAAGCTAAGCTACCATGAGTCGAATCACAGACGTTCAGGGCAAAGCCGTTGTCCAATAGAACAGACGGCACCCGACGACCTAAACAAGCAACATCAATGAATAAGGGTCGAACATGATTTTATCCCTTTGGTGGCAAGTCATCATTAGAAAACACTATACATGTAGCTCTATCAGCTATCAACATGTGAATAAGCCTCTCTGGGGTAGTAGCAGTGTCAACCCTAATCTGGCCAATGGCTTTAACTAATGCATCTCTGTGTGTACTAGATGAGGCCAAAAGGCTCCAAATGGATATGCGAGCCTGAGTAGTGCGTAGCTGGCGTAATATCTCATCATCTTCTCTCTGAACCTCCTCTCTAGCAGCTATACCAGCAAATGGCCTGTCAACGGGTGGAGGTTGTGCTACCCTCCCACTCCGTGTAACTATCTGAACATCTCTATGAGGGGGCCTATATTCCTCTGGGAACAGAATGAAGGGTGTCATAGGTGGCACATGCTGTAAGTATACTGGTGATACTAGAGGCAGCCCATAAATCCTGTCCGGGGTCAAACTGAATGGCTGGGGATCTGCTGTCTAGGTATATATCCAACAAAATCTGACTCCTCATATAGACTGATCGGTTGAGGAGCCTCTCCATCCCAACTCATCATAAATATCTCATCCCCTGCAAACTCAATCAAATGTACCTCTTCCGGAGGTGGAGGTACTGCTCTAGTGTCATGAGTATGTAGTGGGTCTGTGGCTACACCCGGGCGCCCCAAATCAACCAAGCCCTGATCAATCAAATCCTGAATGGCATGTCTCAGTGCTGAACAACTGTCTGTATCATGGCCTGCTCTCTGATGGTAGGCACAGTGAAGGTCTGTCCTGAATCCTGGGGGGTAGGCTGTAGTGGTGGTCTAGGCGGTAGTGGGGCAATCAATCACCCCTCAACCAATCTCTGAAAAGCTCGGCTCAGTGGCATCCCAAGCTGTGTGAACTGTCTAACTAGCCTCGATGGAGGTGGTGCTCTATACTGATGATGGAACTGCATAGGCGGCCTCTGGGGTGCTTGTGTAGCATATACCGGCTGTGGTGGTGGATGTAGATAAGTAGGCCCTACTGGCCTAATGGGAGCAACTGGTTTGTACTGACCATGTTGTATCATCTGATAAGGAGTGCCTAAAAACTGACTCTGAAAAGGAGGACGACGTGAAGACCGGTGTCCTATCATGCCAATAGTACCAATATCTGAGGGCTTGGGGCCTGATCCCGACTTCTTCCCCTTTGAGTCTGAGGGGGAAGAATCTGCCCATAAACCTCTAGATATACCCTCCTCAATGCCATAGAGGGCCTGCACTAATGAGCCAAAGTCTGTCTGAGGGAAGCCCATGAGATGCCTAGCAAAGCGAGGCTGAAGGCTGTGCATAATCATACTGATCTGATCGCGCTCTGAAGGTCTATCAATAATTTGTGCTATCTTCTCCCTCCAACGGGAGATGAATGAAGTGACTGTCTCATCCGGCCCCTGCTTAAGGGCCTCTAACTCCCTCCGGGATACATCCACTATAGTATTGAAAGAATACTGTCTAATAAACTCCTGTCCCAAATCAGCCCATGTCCTACGTCTCGAAGGGTCCAATGAGGCAAACCAACGCTGAGCAGCACCACTCAATGACAGAGGGAATAACATAATCATTTGTGTCTCATCCAGTCTATGCCCGCGTATAATAGTGCTATATAACTGCAAGTGAATACGGGGGCACCCTATCCTTGTGTATCTCTCAATGTCCGGCATGCGGAACTCAACAGGCAAAGCTGCTACTGGCATATCATCATATCCATCCCAACCCATAATCCCATCAAAAACATGTAGTGATCTCATTCTCTGCTCAATCCTATCAATACGAGCCTGGGTATCATCAACAATTTGTGCTGGTGCCATAACAGAATGCGGCGTAGTCTCAGTCTGACCATGCAACACAAATGCTCTAGCCTGGGGAGCTGACTGAACCGGTGGTGGTGGTGGTGGTGGTGGAACTATGTAGTCCTGCTGTATAGTAGGTCCAAATGGCTTAGATGGTGGTGGTGGTGGTGGTGGTGTGGTAAAGTCATGTAGGGTGCTCCCTGGAATCGGCAATGGCTGGGCCTGGTGCCCATCAATCCTCTGACCCAGTCCTAAGATAGCGTCCCTAAGTGACGCCATGGTATCGGTAATCTCAGCCAACTGGTCAACGGTAGCGTACTGAGGGTCCATATCTCTATGATCTGGTACCTACTCTAATTGGCTGGGTGAATCCGATCCTCTAACCAATCTATCTCCAATCCGGATCCAAGCTCGGGAACCCAGGTCGATCTCAATCAATAATCCTACAAAAGGAAAGGGGTACGTCAGTCCTCGTGACTATCAATCCTGAAATCAAACTAGGAACGTATAACTAAAATCTTCCGAGAGAATGAACTGACATGTGATGTCAATAGCTAAACTGATATACGGTTCCACAGGCAGGAACGAGATTCTGACATGGTGATACCTCAGGGGTAATGTGGCTCAAAAGTCAAAAAAAAAAAAAAAGGCAAGTCCTAAAAGACTAGATGACTGTACCCACAGGGATATGCAACCTAAGGTCCTAACTAAAAATCAATCAACAATCAAAGTGACATGTTGGCCACGCATGTATCCATGAAATCCAGCTCAGGGTTATACAGGTCTTCATTACTCAGATATCCATCTTTTCCATAGTGCTCCCAAACATCGATATAGCCCTTATGCTAGACCCTATTCCAAACCCCTAGCTTGGTCGAAGGCGAACAATTGGGAATGACTCCCAAGAAACACAAGCAATCCATGAGGAATAGTTGACCAAGACTAGTGATTCGAAAGTAAGGGGATACACACGTGCCCCACAAACACAAGTAGCAAGCAATCATACAAGGGAAGGAGCAGTCATACAGCAAATAGTCATGCACAAAGAGATAGCCTACCACACATCTACACACAATCTAATCATCTAAGTCTAATCCCAAGTGTCATAGCTAGATACCAATCAACAATGAGCAAGCATGCTAGAATCCAACAGGTGAACGCACAAGCAACAACACATCACAGGTGCAAGCCAAAAACCAGCCAACTATGTGATCATCAGTCATCTATGCAGCCTAAGAGTCTACTTATCAATGAACCATGTGCTCCGATATACCCAACTCAAGTTCAAGCTTGATCCTCTTATGAAACCAGAGATTCTAGGTTCGATCCCCAGTGGAGTCGCCAATTTGTGGACCCTCACCCGATCCACCGGACCGACGCGACTCGCTTTTAAAATAAAATAAAGAAATGAAAAAGTTGGTGTTTTCCAGTTTTAAAAAACCCGCCCCCGATGAGGAACGGTGTTGCTTGGAGTCACCACTTACTTTTTATTTTTGTTTTTAAAATGGGGAAAATTAAGTAAGAACAAAAACCCCTAATGACCCCAGTATGGAAAAAGCGGTCTACGAAAACTAGATTCTGGATCCGGGGATCAGGTTACCCGTTGGGAAGGTACCTCATGCGAGGTAGCACCCCTCTAGGCCCGAAACTTGGTCTTTACTAATGAATTGGGTATGTGGGAGCATATGGGTCAAAGGTCAAATGAAACCCTAGGCTAAATAGATGTCATGACTCACACAATCCTAATTGGTATTTGGCATGCATATGAATTCAACCAAACAAAACAATGGGTGCGTACCTGTGGTCCCTAGCCAAGCGCTGCATAAAAGGTCAGCCAAACACTGATAAACACATAACAAACATTCAAGATTAAGCACCATGCATGCATATGAATTCAACAACCAAAGCCAACGATGCGTACATGTGGTCCCTAGCCAAACGCTACAGTAGAGGGTGAGTTAGTCACGCAACATGTATTCAAAATCAAGCATCAAAGCTTGTGCCAAAAAGGAAGATAGCTGGTTGAAATGAGGTAAGGGACTCCCCAAATGTCATACAAATCAAACTAGACTCATCTAGACCACACCACCCATAACTTCAAAATTGCCCATACTAACTGAAATCAAACACTGACTTAAACCTTCAAGATGGCTCACAAGTGCCCTATAGCAAAAGGGTTTGAGCCCCCATGGATAAGGGCTCGAAAAATGCCAAAATCGAGGGCTACCTAAAGTCCTCTAGTAGAACAGGTTGAACTAGTTCTCAACTGGTACAACCTATTGAGAAGAATTCCCAAATTTTTCTAGAAAACTCCTAAATGAGTGAGGATTCAAACAAAAGAAACGACACTCAATCCCGAACCCGGATGAGTGAGAACCAGACAAAGAAAGGCAGGTGTTCCTCATAGCTGACAGAGGCTGCCAGCTATGGTGTTGAACCAGTTGATAAAAAATCCCAAATTCGGTAATAAAGTTCCTAAGTGATTAAGGAAGCAAACAAAAGAAACGGTTCTCAATTCCGACCGCGGATAAGTGAGAACCAGACAAAGAAAGGCAAGTGTTCCTCATGGCTGACAGAGGCTCCCAACCATGGTGCTGAACCGGTTGAACCGGTTCAGCCGGTTGGTAAAAAATCCCAAATTCGGTCAGGAAGTTCCTAAGTGATTAAAGAAGCAAAAAAAAGAAACGGTTCTCAATTCCGAGCCCGGATGAGTGAGAACCAGACAAAGAAAGGCAAGTGTTCCTCATGGCTGACAGAGGCTGCCAGCTATGGTGCTGAACCGGTTGAACCGGTTCCCAACCGGTTCAGTCGATTGATAAAAAATTCCAAATTCGGTCAGGAAGTTTCTAAGTTATTAAGGAAGCAAAAAAAAGAAACAATTCTCAATTCCGACCCCGGATAAGTGAGAACCAGACAAAGAAAGGCAAGTGTTCCTCATGGCTGACAGAGGCTGCCAGCTATGGTGCTGAACCGGTTAAACTTGTTCCAAACTGGTTTATCCGGTTGGTAAAAATCTCAAATTCGGTCAGGAAGTTCCTAAGTGATTAAGGAAGCAAACAAAAGAAATGGTTCTCAATTCCGATCCCAGATGAGTGAGAACCAGACAAAGAAAGGCAAGTGTTCCTCATGGCTGACAGAGGCTGCCAGCTATGGTGCTGAACCGGTTGAACCGGTTCCAAACCGGTTCAACCGGTTGGTAAAAAATCCCAAATTCGGTCAGAAAATTCCTAAGTGATTAAGGAAGCAAACAACAACAATCATGTGTGGCCCTTATTATCCACACCCAAGCAATACAATCTTCATATCAAAGGAAAGAAAAGATGATGATGAAGGAGAAAAAGCATATGAAGACGAGGAAGATAAGTTGTAAGTAAAGAAAATTCAGCATGCTTACCTCAGAAACTCCACCAAATATGATCCATGTATGCAGATGAGGACTTCCAAAACTGAGATGTTGTCACTCTCCTCTTCAAAAAAACCACAGTGCTGAAGCTTTCCCCCACACTCTCAACTCAGAAGATGCTACTGACCTTTTGTTTTTCTCACCAGCAAAATTTCCCCTCTCCAAAATGTCCCCTCTCCTGTCCTTTGCTCTCCTATCCTCTCACCTTTTATACTCATCCCCTCTTAGCATTTGAGCCTCCTGGATTCCTTCCCCTTCAGCACTGAAATCCCCTTCATCAGCATGGGAACCACACCCTTCATTACTTCTCTTAAACTTACAAGGCCAACTCACTCCTTCAGCTTGCTTCACCACCAAGAATCCATATGGATTCGTGTTGGGCTGCAAGGAACCCAAACCAAGGCCCAAAATGGACCCACAACATTGCCCAAAACCGATCTGGAGCTTACGGGCCTGAGCCATGTAGGATTTGGGCCTCAAAATTACTAGAATTAGCGTTTTACCTCAACTGACTCAATGAACCGGCTGAACTGGCCGAACCGGATTCCAACTGGTCGACTCGATGGAAAAATATTCTGAAAATTTGATAGAATGTTCCTAGTAGAGTAAGGAATCCATTAAAAAAAAGGTACGTGATTCCAAGTTCGGAAGAGGGAAATATGATCAAAACAATTACCAAAAATCAGTGTTCTACACCTACTGACCTGATGAACCAGCCGAACCGGTTGAACCGGCTGCCAACCAGCCGACCGGTTGCAAAAAATTTTGAAAATTTTATAGAATGTTCCTGGAAGAATAAGGAATCCATAAAAAGAAACGGTTCTTGATTCCAAGTTTGGATGAGGGAGATACAATCAAAACAAGCCCGAGTGCTCCGAACCTCAACATGCCCCTATAAACTCCAACTAAGCTAAAACATCGGGATGACCCCACTTCCTTCCTATAGCGTGATGTGAACAACTAGGAAAATGGCCATGGTGACCCTTCAAAATGAACCACATATGCACCACAATGGACCACAGACAAACCCACACGAGGCTCGGACACCGACTAAGCCCAAAAGGGGCCCTAGTGGTGCCATATGCGAACGATGGGTGGATGTGACACCCGAAGGATAAATGTCAGTGTCGAGGGACAAAATTGAGGGTCTACACTATGTCTTTCTGGTTTATCACATAACAACCTTGAGTCTTCAATAGAAAGTAGGATACATAAGCTAGAAAAAATCTTATGCCAAAATGGATAGAACAAAAATTGTCAATTCAAATTACATAGTTTAAGCTACTGACAATTTATTTTTATTTTTTTCTAGATCTATTTATTTGAATGTTCAAAATTTCCCTATATTTATCAATAAATCTACCTATGTTCAAACACATCTATTTTTTTAGAAAATAAATAAATAAAACCCTAATCTAAATTTAGATTTTTCAAAAGAATATTTAAACTCTAAAATTGGGGTGGTACAAAAATCAAGATTGAAATTCATTAGAATTGAGTAATGATATATTGATGAGGAGAGTTTTATACATTGAAAGCTTAAATAGTTTTAGGTTTTGTTTAATAATTGTTTTTTAAAATAACCTTTTATTTTTCAAAACAAAAAAAAAAAAAAAAAAAAAAGGAAAACATGTATAACAATAAAAAAAAATAGAAAATAATTTTTTTCTGCAAAACAAAAAATATGAGGCCTATTTGGTAATTATTTTCAAAACAAAAATAGGAAAACGTGTATAATAATTAGAAAATATAAAATAATTTTTTTGTTCTAAAAAATATTAAAAAAAAAAGGTGTTTTTGGAAAACATCTTTGTAGACCCTCAATTTTGTCCCTCGACACTGGCATTTATCCTTCGGGTGTCACATCCACCCATCGTTCGCATATGGCACCACTAGGGCCCCTTTTAGGCTTAGTCGGTGTCCGAGCCTCGTGTGGGTTTGTCTATGGTCCATTGTGGTGCATATGTGGTTCATTTTGGAAGGTCACCATGGCCATTTTCCTAGTCGTTCACATCACACTATAGGAAGGAAGTGGGGTCATCCCGATGTTTTAGCTTAGTTGGAGTTTATAGGGGCATGTTGATGTTCGGAGCACTCAGGTTTGTTTTGATCGTATCTCCCTCATCCAAACTCGGAATCAAGAACCGTTTCTTTTTATGGATTCCTTATTCTTCCAGGAATATTCTATAAAATTTTCAAAATTTTTTACAACCAGTCGGATGGTTGGCAGCCGGTTCAGCCAGTTCATCGAGTCAGCCGGTGTAGAACACTGATTTTTGGTAATTGTTTTGATCATATCTCCCTCTTCTGAACTTGGAATCATGCACCGTTTTTTTTAATGCATTCCTTAATCTACTAGGAACATTTTGTCAAATTTTCAGAATTTTTTCCATCGGTTCGACCAGTTGACATCCGGTTCAGCCGATTCATTGAGTCAGCTGAGGTAAAACACTAATTCTAGTAATTTTGAGGCCCAAATCCTACATGGCTCAGGCCCGTAAGCTCCAGATCGGTTTTGGGTAATGTTGTGGGTCCATTTTGGGCCTTGGTTTGGGTTCCTTGCAGCCCACCACGAATCCATATGGATTCTTGGTGGTGAAGCAAGCTGAAAATTGAAGGAGTGAGCTGGCCACGTAAGTTTAAGAGAAGTAATGGGGGGTGTGGTTCCCATGCTGATGAAGGGGATTTCGGTGCTGAAGGGGAAGGGATCCAGGAGGCTCAAATGCTAAGAGGGGTATGAGTATAAAAGGTGAGAGCATAGGAGATAAAATGAGAAGAGGGGACATTTTGGAGAGGGAAAATTTTGCTGGTGAGAAAAACAAAAGGTCAGTAACATCTTCTGAGTTGAGAGCGTGGGGGAAAGCTTTAGCACTATGGTTTTTTTGAAGAGGAGAGTAACAGCATCTCAGTTTTGGAAGTCATCATCGGCATAAACGGATCATATTTGGTGAAGATTCTGAGGTAAGCATACTGAATTTTCTTTACTTACAATTTATCTTCCTCGTCTTCATATGCTTTTTCTCCTTCCTCATCATCTTTTCTTCCCTTTGATATGAAGATTGTATTGCTTGGGTGTGGATAATAAAGGTCACACATGATTGTTGTTGATTGGTTATTAATCATTTAGGAACTTTCTGACCGAATTTGGGATTTTTTACCAACCGGCTAAATCGGTTGGGAACCGATTCAACCGGTTCAGCACCATAGCTGGCAGCCTCTGTCAGCCATGAGGAATACCTGCCTTTCTTTGTCTGGTTCTCACTCATCCGAGCTCAGAATTGAGAACCGTTTCTTTTGTTTGCTTCCTTAATCACTTAGAAACTTTCTGACCGAATTTGGGATTTTTTATCAACCGGTTCAGCACCATAGCTGGCAGCCTCTGTCAGCCATGAGGAACACTTGCCTTTCTTTGTCTGGTTCTCACTCATCCGGGCTCCGAATTGAGAACCGTTTCTTTTGTTTGCTTCCTTAATCACTTAGAAACTTTTTGACCAAATTTGGGATTTTTTATCAACCATCTGAACTGGTTGGGAATCGGTTCAACTGGTTGGGAATCGGTTCAACTGGTTCAGCACCATAGCTGGCTGCCTCTGTCAGCCATGAGGAACACCTGCCTTTCTTTGTCTGGTTCTCACTCATCCGGGCTCGGGATTGAGTGTCGTTTCTTTTGTTTGAATCCTCACTCATTTAGGAGTTTTTTAGAAAAATTTGGGAATTCTTCTCAATAGGTTGTACCAGTTGAGAACTAGTTCAACCTGTTCTGCTGGAGGACTTTAGGTAGCCCTCGATTTTGGCATTTTTCGAGCCCTTATCCATGGGGGCTCAAACCCATTTGCTATAGGGCACTTGTGAGCCATCTTGAAGGTTTAAGTCAGTGTTTGATTTCAGTTAGTATGGGCAATTTTGAAGTTATGGGTGGTGTGGTCTAGATGAGTCTAGTTCGATTTGTATGACATTTGGGGAGTCCCTTACCTCATTTCAACCAGCTATCTTCCTTTTTGGCACAAGCTTTGATGTTTGATTTTGAATACATGTTGCGTGATTGACTCACCCTCTGCTGCAGCGCTTAGCTAGGGACCACAGGTATGCATCGTTGGCTTTGATTGTTGAATTCATATGCATGCATGGTGTTTAATCTTGAATGTTTGTTATGTGTTTATCTGTGTTTGGCTGACCTTTTATGCAACGCTTGGCTAGGGACCACAGGTACGCACCCATTGTTTTGTTTGGTTGAATTCATATGCATGCCAAATACCAATTAGGATTGTGTGATTCATAACATCTATTTAGCCTAGGGTTTCATTTGACCTTTGACCCATATGCTCCCACATACCCAATTCATTAGTAGAGACTGAGTTTCGGGCCTAGAGGGGTGCTACCTCGCATGAGGTACCTTCCCAACGGGTAACTTGATCCCCGAACCCAGAATCTAGTTTTCGTAGACCGTTTTTCCATACTGTGGTCATTAGGGGTTTTTGTTCTTACTTAATTTTCCCCATTTTAAAAACAAAAATAAAAAGTAAGTGGCGACTCCAAACAACACTGTTCCTCATCGGGGGCGGGTTTTTCAAAACTGGAAAACACCAACTTTTTCATTTTTTTTCTTTTCTTTTAAAAGCGAGTCACGTCGGTCCGGTGGATCAAGTGAGGGTCCACAATCTTTTAATTGTTTTTAGTTGTTTTAATTTGTTTTCTAAAAGTTGTTTTAAAAAATAATGATAAAAATATGGAAAATGATTAAAAATAAAACACTATATATAAAAATTATTTTTAAAATATATTTAAAAATACAAAAAATAGGTTTAAAATATTTTAAGTTTCCAAAAAAACATTTATGTTGTGTAAAACTTTAGAGAATAGTTTAAACAAACATTTGTTTTATAAAACATTAAAGAACAATTTTTATGAATTGTTTTCTAAACTGTTTACAAAAATAGTTATCAAATAGGGTTATGGTCTTTTAAGAGAATATCATTTAGTTATTTTCAATTATTTTAAAAAATAATTATACAAATATAAATAATAATTAAAATAAAGCACTACAAATAAAAAAAATATTTTTAAAATATATTTTAAAATATAAAAAATATATTAAGAACATTTTAAATTCTCAAATAGACTTTTATTCTATAAAATATTAGAAAATGATTTTTAAAATTATTTTAAAAAATACTTTCCAAACAAAGGCTTAAAATCTCTTCACTTTACATCAAAAGAAAAAAAAAATCTTTACTTTATGATAAAATGAGATATATTTACTATAGGGGAAATCATGTAAAGGTTTACTAACAAAAAAATATAGATTTTTTAAGAACTTTTAAAAAGTAATCTTGGAAGCATGTACATAGTAACACAAACAAAATTCCAAGATTATTCTTCATTTTTTTCTCTCTTCCATCGTCAACTATCATACTGTGGACTCCGCATTTCACTCGATGCCCTTCCACTCGATGGCGCGACTTGCTTTTTATTTATTTGGTAAAAATTTGATTTTTTTTTTTTTAAAAAAAAAAGGACTTGGAGTCGCCACTTATTTTTGTTTTATTTTTAAAGGGAAGAACAAAATAAGAAAGAAAACCCTAAAATGTGACGTCTGAAAGAAAAATAGGTCTATGAAAAACCGAGTCTGGGTCCAGAGGTCAGGTTACTTATTGGGAAGGTATGATAAAAACCGTGGCATCCCTCTAAGCCCCTAAAATGGGTCTCTACTAATAAGGTGAAGCAAGTGTGACAATTGATTGATTAATTGTGGATATCGAACAATAATCAAGGGTGTGAAAGCAAGACCCGCATGATAACAAATAAACAGATAAACACAATAGGGTACGAGGCGTACCTTAGTCACAAGTTGTGTGCTATCATAAGAGACAAGGTTAATGCACAAATACAGAATAGTCTCATGCATGTCATAGAGTGAGTCAAGTCAATCAAGCATAACAATTAATCAATCTATGAGAAAATCACATATGTTGGGTCCCACCAAAACCCAATCAATCTTGCATGAATTAGTCTCACAAATTCCATTATTTTGGAATTATGAAAATTGCTTTCAAGCTTATTAAAAATAATGAAAAACAAGAGAATTATTAGAAACCAAAGGAAATCACAAGACGCATGCCTGAATAAAAAAAAATGGCAGCAAGTTTATTAAAAATTAGGTTTTGGTGAATCAGGATTTTAATGAAGAAAAAGAGAAAGAAGGGATTAAGAAAATAATAATAATAATGATAATAATAATAATAATGATGATGATGACAAATAAATAAAACAAACGAATAAAATAAAGGAAAAATAATAAAATACATAAATGAATAATTATATGAAAGATGAATAACTAATTAAATTAGGTGAGTAAACAAACTAAATAAATAAATTTGAAAGAGTTAAGACCATCTAAAAGATAAATTTTTGAAAATCAAGTTTTGAAACTAATTTGAAAATTGAAATTTTAAGAACTAAGTTAGAAGATTGGAATTTTAGAAAAAAAAATAATTTGAAACTGGAGGTCATGAAAATTGGAACTTGAAAATTTATCTGGCAATAAAATTTCTTATAAATTAAATCGCAAAATTGGAATTTTGGAAAATTATTTGGGAACGGAAATTTCTACAAGGATAAGTTTGAAAATTGGAATTTTTGGAAAATTATTTGAGAATTAAAGTTTGAAAAATTAAATTTGAAAATTAGAGTTTTGAAAATTGGAGTTTTGAAAATTATTTTAAAGAAATTGGAGTTCTGAAAATTAAATTGTAAGAATTGGAATCTTGGGAATTAAATTTGAAAGGAATTAGAATTTTGAAAATTATTCGAGAATTGAAACTATGAAAATTAGATTATGAAAATTGGAATCTTGGAAATTATTTGGATATGGGATTTTTCAAAAATAAATAAATGAAATAATAATAATTATAATAATAATGATAAATAAATAAATGTGAAAATTGGAAATTGGAAATTAAGTTTGAAATTAGAAAATTGGAATTTTAGAAATTGAGAATTAAATTCGGAAATCGGAATTTTGAAGAATTATTTAAAAGGTGGAATTTTAAAAATAAATAAATAAATAAAATAATAATAACGAAAATATTAACAATTAATTAATGTGAAAATTGGAATTTTAGAAATTGGAAATTAAATTTGGAAATTGGAATTTTGAAAATTTGTTTAAAGATGGAATTTTAAAAAAATAAAAATAAATAAATAACGAAAATAATAATAATTAAATAGATAAATGAGAAGATTGGAGTGTTGGAAATTGGAAATTAAACTTGGAAATCGGAATTTTGAGAATTTGTTTAAAGATGGAATTTGGAAAATAAATAAATAAGTAAATAAAATAATAATAATGATGGAAATAATAAAGATTAAATAAATGAATGTAAAAATTGGAATTTTGGAAATTGGTTTAAATTAGGAAATCGGAAATTTTGAAGAATTACTTATAAAATGAACTTGAGAATTAGAAAAAAAAAAATTGACGAGTGAGATTTCTTAAAGAATTAAATTTTGAAAATGGAAATTTTTGGAAAATTATGTGAGATTGGAAACCTTGAAGATTAAATCTAAAAGTTGGGATTTTGAAGAATTATTTAAAAATAAAAGTTTTAAAGATTAAATTTGAGGATCGGAATTTCGAAAAAATTATTTGAAAATAGAAATTTGAAAATTAAGTTTAAGAAAATGGAATTTTAAAGAATTGTTTGAGAATTGAATTTAAGAATATTTGATTTGAAAGGAAATAGAGTTTCAAAAATTTATTTGAAGGCGGCGTTTTAAAAATTAAATTTCGGAATTGTGGAATTTTTAGAAAATTAAATTTAAAATTTTGAGTCTTAGAAAATTAAATTTAAAATTAGAACCTTAGAAAATTATTTTGAGGATTGAACTTTGAAGAATTAAATTTAGGAAATTGGGACTTTGGAAAATTATTTGAAAATGGAAGTTTTGAAAATTAAATTTTAAAAAAAAAATGGAATTTTGAAGAATTATTCGAAAATGGAAGTTTTGAGAATTAAATTTGAAAATAATTGAAATTTAGAAAGTTAAAGTCTTTTTTTTAAAAAAAAAAATGGAGTTTTGAAAAATTAAATTAAAAATTGGAATTTTGGAAATTTATTTGAAAATGGAATATTTAAAAAATTAAATTTGGACATCAAAATATGAAGAATACAAAAAAAAAAAAGATTAGTAGTGGGTAGGTTTTGTTGATGGTGATGATGGAAATTAAAGTATGGAAGACAAGGAAATATGACTTTTCATATCATGGCTGGGTTTTACGAATAAAAGAAATAGAGAAAAAAAATTTGAGTAATGATGAAAACTGGAAATGAAGACTTCTAAAGGCATTCTCATTAAATGTTGCCCCACTTTCAGCATGTACTCATTTGCTGGGAGATCAAAAACATTACCACCTATTTAAAGGAAACAATAGGCATGGAAAAAAAGCTGCAAACAGTCCACAATTGATTCTCCTATTGGGCTCGGCAGTCAATCACAAAGCTCGTTCACATATTCCAATACACGTTCTTGTGTCTTATTTTGTCGAAGCTGGCTTTGCATCCAAACATATTCCTTAAAATGAAGACTTCTAAAGGCATCCTCATTAAATGTTGCCCCACTTTCAGCATGTACTCATTTGCTGGGAGATCAAAAACTTTACCACCTATTTAAAGGAAACAATAGGCATGGAAGAAAAGCTGCAAAGAGTCCACAGTTGATTCTCCTATTGGGCTCGACAGTCAATCACAAAGCCCGTTCACATATTCCAATACATGTTCTTGTGTATTATTTTGTCAAAACTGGCTTTGCATCCAAACATATTCCTTAAATTTTAACACTTCCAAAGAAGAGAGAAAGCACAACTAGACTGTACACCGCAAGCTGAAGAGTGAAGAAAAGCGCGAAACCCATGGGATGCTCCCCCTTGAAATTCACCTATGAAGCCTTGTATCCCAACAACCACCTCGGCAGATTCTGGAGCTCCGTCTCCTTCACATCCTCAGGTAGACCCGAGATGAAGGTCGTATGTACCTTTTCGGAAGGCGAAGGAGCCG
Source organism: Vitis vinifera (assembly GCF_030704535.1). Classification (NCBI taxonomy): domain Eukaryota; kingdom Viridiplantae; phylum Streptophyta; class Magnoliopsida; order Vitales; family Vitaceae; genus Vitis; species Vitis vinifera. Next base: position 15,709,222 of record NC_081823.1, on the reverse strand, counting down.
GAGTCGGCAGCCACTAATTACTACCCAAAAAGTGTTATTTTGCGCCTTTAATTCATTATGTTTTAAGCACTTTTGTGTAGTAGTTCTCCATTTTTATTCCAATTGACATGTTAAGGACCTAGCAATGACTTCTAATCATATTTGTGGCTATTTTTAGTGTTTTGATAGTTTTTTGGATCATTAAGACAAGCCAAGTAAAGGAGAGAAGTAAAGAGAAAAAACAGAGGAAAGAAGCAGTTTTTGTAGCCGTGCACTATCACTTTGGGAGGCTTTATTTTGTTCATCGTGCAAAATCACATTTCAAGAATCCCATATTCGGAACCGGCTTGGAATTGCTGACAAATCAAGTACCTATAGTGGTATATTGCCATTCGTTTAAGGAGCTCAAAATGGCAAATTTCGCACTTTGTACTACTGTTCATGCGAAAATGCCAAGCAAGTTCGAATTTCGCACCAGCCCATGCAAGTGCGAATTTCGCACCTTGTATTGTTCATGCGACTTTGGTGCGAAATCTCCTCTGTTCTGCCGACTCCACATGAGATCTTTTCTTTTGTATTTTTGATGTAAATTCCTTTCTTATCTTTGTAATTAGCTAATCACAGGCTTTGCTTTTAAAAGACTATAAGAGGGGTGGAAATCATCTCTCGAAAATATATTTGTATTTTTTTACACTTAGTGAAATTTTCCTCTCGGGGAGAAATACATAGTTCTCTTTGCTTTCCTTTCCTCTCTTCTATTTTTCTTTTTCTTGGAAGCCAAACAACCTCTAAGGATGTTTTCCTAGAGGATGAGAGGCTAAACCTTTGGTTTCTTGGAGTGAAGGAAGCTAGGTGAAAAGTTCAGATGCAAAAGTGGGAAACTCTCGTGCATTAAATACAGGTAGTTGGAGTTCATAAATGGCTTTTAAATCTAAAGTTTTGCTTTAAATCCCTTAGAATCACTTTGAATGGCCAATACATGATAACCTTTTAGGTCTCTGTGGATACTTATTGCTAAATCCACATAAGACCATTAGTTATCATGTACGAGCCATTGGAAAGTGGCTCAAGGTGAAGACCCATAGTGTCTAAAGCCATTAATGGAACTTGACTACCATTTCTATTGACTTTTTATGAATTAAATCTTCATTGTTAAATCTATACCGGTTTGGGAAACAACCATCCTTTATGTTGTTATCCCCAATGAGAGGAGAAAAATCCGGAATTTCCCACTTTGCATTCTGAACTTGATCCTAGTAACCTTTATGTCACGGACTTAGTCGTTCACTAAGCTCGTGCGGCACTTAGGCAAGTCAAGACGCTTGATCTTGCTAAGTCAGCCTTGATCCCCAATGCTTAGCTTGCTCGGCTAAGACACTCGCGACTCGAAAGCTAAAGAGCTTAGTAGGCAACTCCTTAAAGAATGGAAGCTTTATTATCTCAAGAAAGCCTTTACAAGTGCTTGGATGCTCACTTGCTTGGTGCCTTGGCCAAATGAGGCCCTCACCTATTTATAGGCACCAATGGAACTCTCTAGAACCTTGGAGGGTTCCTTACAATTCATGAATATTCTAGAATGTCCTACACTATTCTAGAATATTCAAGAGACTTCTAGAATGTCCTACACTATTCTAGAATATTCAAGAGACTTCTAGAATGTCCTACACTATTCTAGAATATTCAAGAGACTTCTAGATTTCTCTAGAAAGCTTTGGACCGTTCTCATGCCTTCTACCATAGTGTAGAGTTATGTGGACTTCTCTAGGAATTTCTAGAACCTTCCACACTCTTCCCACTAGTGGCTAAGTGTGGATGTCTCCAAGGGTCTCTAGAAGCTTCTCACCTCCTATATAAGCCATGGGGAGGGTCATTTGAAGCATCTTGTGATACTCTCCCCCACCTAAGCCGTCGACGTCCTCGTCGTTGCCTCATTCTGAAACTTCTCGATGTGTTTCCAGAATTTTCTCAAGGCATCCGCATGTTCCCAGCTTACCTGCCTCTTAGGTAGTCCTTTCCATCGGACTAGATACTCTATCACAGGAGGGACCCCTTGTCTCCTGGTGACCCGTTCAGCCAGGATATTCTTCACCTCCTTCTCCCGTGAGGCTTCAGATGGATGCAGACCCGTGCGTTTCCGATGCTTAGAGTGTTGCTTCCTCTTACCCATTGAGTTCACCTTTCCCTTAGTGACCTCTTCCATGTGTGTGCGGGCTACCTCAGCTCGCTCTCCTTTTTCCTCCTTTACTTGCACCCCTGCTAATAAGGAGGTCTCAGGCGTACTAGGCTTCGGGTTGAATTGGAGGGCACCTAGTAGCTGCATTGAGCCCATATGTGCTTCGTCCTCCTGCTCCCTCTCCTCGATCATGGCACTGAGCGCCTTCCGCTTTGGACAATCCCGTGCCCAATGTGGACCGTCACACAGGAAGCATTTGATTTTAGGCGTAAACTCGCTCATTTCCGCCTTATCCCTTCCTTCTCGGACGTTAGACGTCTTGCTTGATCCCTTTTTAAGAGCATTGTGGTCCCTTGGAACCTCGTCTCCCCCACCCATGGCATGACTATCCTCTAAAGACTCATCCTTGGAGGAGTCTCCCCTCTTATAATCCGTTAAAGATTCTGCTATTGCCATAGCAGTGGCTAAGTCTTGAACGCCTCGGTGCCTTAATTCCTGCTCGGCCCACCCTTGCAGGTTGTCCATGAAGTTGAATAGCAACTCCTCCTGAGTCATGTTAGGAATCTCAACCATGAGCGAAGAGAATTCCTTGACATAGTCGCGTATTGAGCATGTGTGCTTAAGACGCCGCATGTTTTTCCTAGCCAGGTAAGCCACGTCCTCCAGGTAGAACTGCCTCTTGATCTCCCTCCTGAAGTCCTCCCACGTCTTTATGGTGCAAATGCCTTTCTCCATATCGGCAAACCTTCGACGCCACCATAGAGTAGCTGTGTCAGTAAGGTAGAGGGTCGCAGTTCTCACCTTAGCCGCCTCATCCGTCAATGCGATAGCTTCGAAGTATCGCTCCATATGCCATAAGAAGTTATCCAACTCCTTGGCATCCCGCTTGCCACTAAACCCATGTGGCTTCGGCACCTCCACCCTAGATGCCTCCTGTGTGGCCATGACCCAAGCTGATACAGCGGTCTTATAGATGGCCAACTCTTGTCGAATCTCTTGGTCTCGGGCCTCCACTCGTGCAGTCAAGGCCTCCATCCTTGACTCCACACTAGCGAACATGCTCATGACCTTGTCTTGGAAGGACATGAACTCCTCGTGTGACACCGGCTGAACTTGCGAGACCAGTACCCCCTCACGAAGGTCTTGGATCTACTCCCTTAGATCCTCTAATCCCTTCTCCATGCCTTACTCGATCAAGTCCACCCCTTCCCGGGTGTCTGCCATGGCTAGCTCCACCTTGGCTAACCTTGCCTCCATGTTGGCAACAACATCACGAGATGTATCCTTCTTACCTCTGCCCCTGCCCCGTGCAGTAGGCTCGGTCTCCCTCCCACAGGTTTGCTCGCTAGTCTCCTCCACATTGGAACCCTACATGCTTCCTTTGCTATGCCCACCTCGTAACCGCGCTCTGATACCACTTGTCACGGACTTAGTCGTTCACTAAGCTCGTGCGGCACTTAGGCAAGTCAAGACGCTTGATCTTGCTAAGTCAGCCTTGATCCCCAATGCTTAGCTTGCTCGGCTAAGACACTCGCGACTCGAAAGCTAAAGAGCTTAGTAGGCAACTCCTTAAAGAATGGAAGCTTTATTATCTCAAGAAAGCCTTTACAAGTGCTTGGATGCTCACTTGCTTGGTGCCTTGGCCAAATGAGGCCCTCACCTATTTATAGGCACCAATGGAACTCTCTAGAACCTTGGAGGGTTCCTTACAATTCATGAATATTCTAGAATGTCCTACACTATTCTAGAATATTCAAGAGACTTCTAGATTTCTCTAGAAAGCTTTGGACCCTTCTCATGCCTTCTACCATAGTGTAGAGTTGTGTGGACTTCTCTAGGCATTTCTAGAACCTTCCACACTCTTCCCACTAGTGGCTAAGTGTGGATGTCTCCAAGGGTCTCTAGAAGCTTCTCACCTCCTATATAAGCCATGGGGAGGGTCATTTGAAGCATCTTGTGACACTTAGCTCCGGGAGACTTTCTTTCTTCCATTTTTGCCTAGTTTTATTTAGTTTAGTTTCAAACACCACTTTTAAAACAAATTTTATTTTCTTTTAAACTTTAAGTTTTTGACAAAGGAAATCATCAGATTCAATTTCTAATCTTGAGTCTATCACTAGTAGAATGAAAACCCATCCCAGAGTTCGACCCTAGAGCTACTATACTATAGTAGCTTTGCTACACTAGTATGAGGTCATAGGATTTATAAATATTTTTTTTATTAAAATGCCCAACTGGGCACGAATCAGCCACTGCCAGTGGTAGGGGTGGATTTCGGCATCGCCCATTTTCAGAGGGTTTGGAATACGGGATATAGTGGAGACCCTAGTATCCACTCAAGAAAACTAACCTATCAAAACATCTTACCATGGATTCCCCTGCTCAGTCTCGACCCAGCCGAAATGCTTATCACCCCAAACACACCCAAAAGAAACATAGAAGTGCAGAGGAGGGCAAGACCAAAACAGAGCATAAAATAAGCAAACCAAAGACCATTACACCTCGCTCCATCCCATAAAGATCAAGGGGTCGGATACAAGTGGCATAAAAAGGAAGCAAAATCATGATTTTAATACATCAAGTTCAGGGAAGGAACAAAACATCATACATTGGCAAGAGAGATAAAAAACACCCCAAAATAAAACCAAAACAGAGCATGCATATAAATAATAGATCCAACAAAGCAAACAAGTGGCCCAGTAGTCATACCTGGAATGCTCTCCTCAAGGCAAGAGTTTCTTGGCTCCCTGCTCTGCTCCCTCACCTAGCTGTCTCTATCTCCTTGTCCTCCACCCAAAAAAATATCTCTCCTTCTAAATCGCCCAGCAAGCTTGCAGAACACGCTCCTCTGTTTCCTACAACTGTGTTTTCTTTTTCTCCTTGCTTCCCGTCCTTTTCAGCCGCCCAAATATAGCTTACCCATCAACTGCTTTCTTTCCTTTTCAGTCCCATCTAGCCGCCCAATGCAGCTCAATCTCAAGGTGGTAAGAAGAAGTCAAGAAGAAGAAAGAAAAGAAAATGAGACACAAAAGAAAATGCCCCCCATGTGAGGGGGTCTACACATACCTTTTTCTTTTTTTCTTTTTTAAATTGACATGACAATTGAAAAAACTTCTTATTATTTTTTATAAGAAAATTGACGTGTCACAATCAACCATACCACATGATTTTTTTTTTTTTTCCAATCATGCTTATCAATGTTTTTAAACTTGACATGTGGCCATCAACATGCAACATTATTTTTGTTTTTTTTTCCTCTTTATTTTTTATTTTTTTATTTTTTATTTCTATAATATGTCACTAACACATTCTCATAAAATATTTTTAATTTCATTTTTTTCACTCTTTCATTTTTTTATTATTAATATATTTTAGTGTTACATTTTTCATTAAAGAGTGATACATTTTTTTTTTCCGGAGAAGTGTGGTATTCTCTTTTCCAAGAGTTATGTTGATGGATGCGTAACAAAAATTTTAATTTTTAACAAAATTAAGAGAAAATAATATAAATGATTAAATATATTTTTTTAATAAAAAATATTTTATTTTTATTTTATATAAATAAATTTTTTTAAAATTTAACAAAGCAAAATATTAAATGTTAAAACCATAACCAAGTTTTTATCTTTTTTAATTAAAAATATTAAACATTTTAACCTAAAAAAAGTTTAAACAATGGTCAAGTTAAATTTACAAGCAAAAAATTAAAACCATAATCATCAATTCTGATTTTCACATGAAAATTTAAAAATATTATAAATGTTATAAAATTTATAAAATAAAAAATCATGTGTTTTAGGAATATAAAAAATCTTATGTCATATGTTTTTATGTATTTATTTTTATATTAAATTTGTTCTCATTAATAATTTATTATATATTATTATTTTATGTTTAAAATGTTCATAAATAATTAAAATAAATAAATATGAAAATATTAAATTGTGGAAAAAAAATTGAAATATAATTTTTTTTATGAAGCCAACATATTAAAAAAATAAAAAATGTGAAAGTATTATGGAGAAAAAAAGGAAAAAAAAAAGTCATATGACATGATTGATTGACACATGTCAATTTTTTTTTTAAATATTAATCATAATAGGTGATGAGTGATGTAAAAGTACAAAAAAAGAAAAAAAATGGTGACAATTAGTAGCCGGAATTTGGATGATGAGGGTTAGAGGGTAGTTTTGGCATGTTAAGGATTTTTTACTAAAGTGCATGTTTCGAGGGTTATTTTTTCTAAAATGAATGAATTCCAAAAGTTAAAAGTTAAAAATTTAAAAAATTTATTTATTTTTAGATAGCACATTATTAGAGGATTCTTCCTTTACTAAGGTGGTGTTTATTTTTTTTACTTAATTCTAAATAGAATCTTAATATTTAATAATGTTAAATATTAGGTTGTTTGTTTTTTTAGTATTTTATTTATATTAAGTATTAAAAAGTAAAAAAAAAACTAATATGTTATTTTTTTCTATTTAGAAAAAATTACATATTTTGACTTTTTTTATTCAGTAAAAAGTTTATAATAAGTTATGAAAAAATAGAAAACAAATAATAAAAATTCTAAAAATAAATTGTTTTCAACAAAAAACCAAATAAACAAACACCCTTTAAATCTATAACTTTTCTTTTCCTTAGCTTACACTAATTTCTAAAACTATAGACCGATTTTGTATAAAATATTAAACAATATTATAAGAATTTAGAATGTGACATTCTCATTCTTTAAATTTCTTTTTCAGAATTCTTCTATTTAATTTCTTTTGCCTATGTTTGTTTCCAAAAATTTTGAGAGAAAATGCAAAACAAAGAAAATAGGAAGGAAAAGTAGCAGGCGCAAAGTGAAGGAAAATAAAAAATAAATTTAAGGTCAATAAATTAATTTTATTTGTTACTTCAAATTCATTTTATTTATTTTAACCCATTAATATAAAAATTAAATAATTTAAAAATACATAAATTTTTAACTAATTTTAATTATATTTATTTATTTTTTTAATATTTTCCATAAAACAACTAAATATAAAAAAAAAATCATTTTCCTCCAGGAAACAAACCTTAGTTTTACAACAAGACAAAAAATTTTAATTTCAGGGTGTGAGAAGGCACAGCCGTAAAAGACAACATAACAATCCAATACTTTATTGATTCAGCTCTTAGACAATATGAAAAGGTATAAAATGCATGAAGTAGAATAGAATTTAAGAATGTTTTAATGAGTCATCTCTTAGACTATATGAAAAGGCACATATCATATGAAAAATTAATTCACTTGTGAATTTTTAAGTAACTTTATATTTGCAATCATATATCAATGATAAAGAAAGTATGAGAAAAGTAGAATAAAAAAATTGACTGCCCTAAAATGAAGAGAAGGTGGTGATGAATTTAATGATTACAGTAGCCAATGTAAAGACAATGAGTACGACATTAAAAAAATAACATATGGTTTGATTTGAATGATAAGGTTTAAAATTATAATGTAGTAGATGACGATATTACACCAATGACACCAGAGCATGCTTATCGCCAACATAAATTAATACAAGTGCATGTTTTGTTTTTTTCGCACGGGGTGGGGGGATGGTGTGGGCGCAGAGACATCATAAGAGCTACGGTGGATGATATGCTAACAGCGGTCAAAGGTGAAACTTTTATTTATTTTTATATGACATTTTAAATCGAAGCCTCATCATGGTTGATCACGTCCGAACACGTGGCAAGCAGTTAAATTATTCGGAACCACATCTGGTGGGTCCCACCCCAAGAAATCTACCCATTACTTTTGACCACCATGACGTTCCAAAATTTCAAAGTACGGTTCCCACAAAATTCCACACATCCGATGGCTCAAAACCAATCATGCTGGTTTGGAATCTTTGCGCAGGCGGTACAGTTAGTAGGCCCCACTCCGGCAACAAATTGCTACTCACCACGTGGCTAATTTTTTGGCTTAGTACTCTGCTTTTGGTCAGAGCAGTCAGGCACAAGAGTTCCCAAATGTTAAAGTTGGAGGATGCTTAGTGTGAAGTGAAGAGAATGTAGCAGAAAGAGAGAGAGAGAGAGAAACGACTCAACGAGTCTTTGGGGTGGGAAGTGTTGGTTTTTGCCATCAAGGGAATCAAGGAATCTGTTGCGGGATTTGGGAAGAAGAAGAAGGTGAAAGTGCTGTTGGGTTTTCCTTGGGTTTCTTCTTTTGCATGAGGTACGATTCTTACTAACAACTGATGTCTCTTTGATTTTCGCTGCTTGAGTGTATGTATATGCTTTTTTGGGTTTGAATCTCAGTCTAGAAATGCTAGATTTCATCTGGGTTTTTTTGTCATTGATGATTTCTTGTTTTGGAAGAAATTGGTTTTTGATGGTGAATTTCCCTGGGAAGGTTTGCCTTTTCCCAGGTGAGTGCTAGATTTTGTGGGTGTTTGCTGGGACATTTTGCGGAAATCTGTGTTAATGGTGAAAGGGGAAGTCTTTTTGAGATGGGGCTGTCTTAAAATTTTGATTTTCAGTGACTGGTTTGTTGAAATGGGGGAGGTTTTGGCTCTGTTTCCTTTTTCTCACGGAAGGATGGTCCTTAGAGAGCTGGAATGATGTGTCTTTATGTATTATTGAAATGGAGATACTTGAATTGGTCGGTTTGTGTACCCTCAAGCTTTTATTGGAGGGTTTTGTTGAAAACTCAAGATATATCAGTGGATGGAATTGGACCTTACCTCACAAAGAAGGAAATGACCCAACAATTTTCATTTTTCTTTTATCCAGTGGAACTCCAAAAAGATACAGAAGATGTATGAGCAACTACAAACCTTAAATTAATGAAGCAAATTTTTGTAGATGAATTAAAAATGAATCCAAAAGCTGGGAGATGTCAACAGGTGAATGGGATTGTGGCCAGTTCCCCGCACCTGGGGTTTAACTCTGGTGGCATGGATTTCTTTTGGGATGAACCCAAGCCCAACCTGAACTTGGTTTTCTTCTGATGAATAAAAGTCTCTGTTAAGAGAACTGGGCAAATTCCAAGTGAGCAGTATGTGTATGTACTAGGCAAAGAGAGAAAACATTAGCTAACCAAATCAGTTGTCTAGGCAAAGTGCTAAATTCATTGAATTCGCCAAATATACGGAAGAAAGATCCAAATGCCTCCCAGCTCCCACAGACAACCTAGAATGCAACAAGCTTAGAAAAAGGTTCTTCGAATATCCTATGATTGCTATGCTAAAGATGAAGAGTGTCATCACCATAGTTTACTGGCTTAGCAAATCGAAGGTTGGAGTAAAATTGAAAGTTGGAAAAAATTGAATCTCCAATTCCTTAAAGATTTTTCCATTATGTCAAGTTTCACGCAAGACAATGCCTGCATTTTATTTCCCACCTTGAAACTTGTCCATTATGATTCCATATGCCCACACCATGGTTCCTCCAACTTCATGGTGCCATTAACTGAAATTTGTTTCCTCAGATTTCGAGAAGACAATATTTCTTCAAAGGAATCTCTTCTCTACCTCCATAATAATTTACCTGAGAGCTTTATTCATGACCACATCTCTAAAATTAGAACTCCCTGTCCCCTTAGGCAAGAAAATCTGCTCCCGTTTAAGTAAATGGTATTTGGATTTCCTCGCACTTACTACCTTGAAGGAAAGTATCTAAAGAAACAAACTTCCATTTTTTGCCCCTTATCGTATGAGGTAAAGGGCTGCTGTTAGAACTTATAATTTTGGAAAAAAATCTTCTTCTATTTTATTTGCCTGTGTTTATTTGGAAGTTTCCTAAGTCATCAAAAAATTAGGTGGACTGTGTATTCTTTTTTTCTTTCATTGATTGCTAGCTTAGTTTGCAAGATATATGCAGAACAACTGACAGGCGTGAGTGAGGCAGCATGATCCATGTTACTGCACTCTGATGTTAGTTTTCCTGGACTTATATAGCTAAGGGACCAGCTTCTGGGAAACGGCATTGATTGAGAATTGGACATGAGTATGCTGGTGGGGACATGCTCGAGCCAAGGGAAGCTGATATACCTGCCCTTTTTCTGTTCTTGATTGTATTTCCTCTGGTTACCTACATTTTACTTGGAAAATGGAGTGAGGTCACAAAGAAGAAAAAGAGAGTAAGTTTGCTTGCTCAACTGGCTGCTGAAGAAGCTTTTAAAGCAGAAGCAATGGCTACTGCCAGTGTTATGCCTCTTGTGTCTTCTTCAAAGAGTGGAAATCATGAATGCGCCAGATGCTTTGGTCCAGCAACAACCCGCTGCTCCAGATGCAAGTCTGTTAGATATTGGTATGTCCTATTCCTTGCCTTTTGGCTACTGTAACCTGTTTTAATCATTGTCTATATATAAGAGTGTGTGTGTTTTAAATATGTTATTTTTTGTCAAATTTCTTATACATTGATAATGTTCTCTCTCTCTCTCTCTCTCTCTCTCTCATTTTAATTTTTAGGATGAAGTGGGGTGTTGCAGTAATGCAAGGAAGTGCAATTTGAAACTCTGAATATAATTCTAATATTTTGGACAAAATTCATCAATTCGGAATAGCATGTTCAATTATAGAAGTCAATTTCATGAAGATATTATGTGTACTTAGATTTGATTCTGAGTGAAAATATCAGTTCATTCTTGAAAGGGGGTTTATGTCAGTTGTCCATTTCTAGTGAACTGTGCCTTTTATCTGTCCACCACATGGCATCAGATAAATCTCCCTGTCTAATGAAAAGGCAATCCTTGACACAGCTTCGTACTGTGCTTCAATTGAGTCTTATGAAATGTTTTGAGCATGTACAGATTTGCTTTTAGAAGATCTATTCTCTTTGGAAGCTTGTTTTGGTGAAAGATTCCATCAACTGAATTATCAATTAGTGAAACGAGGAATCTGTGCTATTAATTTATTAGAGATTTCTTTAGTAATAACTAGGAAAATAGTTCTTAAATTTAAATTTGGTTCACTCACCGGGGAGGATCAAATTACTCAAACCTGATCCGGTCACATTAATAAATCTCCTTTAATAATCACAAAACTCTATAAGATGGCTCTATTTCAACAAGCCCCCCTCCAACTAGTGTGTGCAAAAGTCTGTTACCTACTCTCAGGTTTGAATTCTTGAGAATTCAAAAATCAATGGACCTTTCTGGTTTGACAATATAGACTTCGCCCTTAAGAGGCTGGCAGTTAACTACATCTGGTCTCATCAGAATGACTACATATTGGCTTCAATTAACAGTTCATATCTTTGTCATACAGCTATCACCTTCTTAATTTCTCCTTTTTGTTTTTTCTTTCTACTTTGAGAGAGGGAGGCTCTTGCACTACTTTTGATCCTCCTTTGTCATTGAGGGATGATCTAGCTTACATGGAGACATGGTTATGGGCTCCCTGAAAACAATTGGAGGCTTCTAAGAATTCATCTTAGCTTGTAATTAACATATTATGACTCATATTCTATTTCTAGAGCTCTTGTCAAAAAAAAAAATTCTATTTCTAGAGCTGCCCTCCATAGGGATCACTAACATGGAGGATAGGGTACGGTGGAAAGAGGCTAAGGATGGTATTTTTTCTGTTAAATCCTTTTATAGCGCTATGGAGGGCAGCAGTACAGTCTCGTTTCTGAAAAACATTATTTGGAGCCCTTGTGCTCCTTCTAAGGTTGTTTTTTTTTGTTTGGGAAGCTTCATGGGGTAAAGTTTTAACTTTGGATCAACTAAAGAAGAGGGGCTGGTCACTGCATTTCTTGTGCTGCTGAAGAGTCTATTGATCACCTTCTAATTCATTGCACCAAGGCCAAGGTTTTGTGGGATTTGTTGTTTACCCTTTTTAGTGTGTCGTGGGTTCTTCCTTCGTCAGTTAAAGAGGTCCTTCTTGGGTGGCATGGCTCGTTTGTGGGCTAGAAGCGAAGAAAGGTTTGGAGAGCAGCCCCCTTGTGTCATTTTTGGATGATTTAGAAGGAAAGAAATAGGATTGCTTTTGAAATGAGGAGTTTTCGATTCAAAGGTTGAAATATTTTTTTGTTTGTAATTTTTGGTCTTAGGCTAAGTAGTGTATAGATGAAGGGCCTAATTCTTTAATCAACTTTTTTGATTGGTTGGGCTCTAGATGAGGGTGGGTGAGTTTTTTGTACCCCTCTCTCTTTTGTTTTTTGCCTATAGGCACTTGTTATATACTTCTTGTATGTTTTGGGTTGGTCGTTGGGTGCCTTGTTCTTATTAATATATCCTTCTTCTATGGCTTTGCCTGTCAAAAAAAAAAAAAAAAAGTTTAAAATTGAATCAAAGAGATGGGGAACAACATTAGAAATATCCTTTGAAGTCTTACAAGAGAAGCTCAAAGACTTGTTCCAATGGCCAAGCCTTAATTTATGATAGTGATGATGATTTAAATTCATCTTGGGGCTTGCCATAGTTGCTTTTTTAAATTTCTATTTTGGTTAGTGGTTGACTTTTTATCAAGTTTCTATCCATTTTTAGTCTAAGAAAATAGAAAATTTTCTATTTCATGTGGGTCTAAATAATATTCCTTTTCCATATCTTTTCCTATTTTTGCAAAGAAAGATAAGGAATTAGGAAAATTGTCTTATTAAGGGTCATAAGAGACGACTGCATATACCTATGTAGTCTTTCAAAGTGAAAGAGGAGAATTTTAATGAAAGTTTCAGCATCTATTATGCGTTCTTTGAGAGTGGGATTGGCTTCTTCCCCAGTGTGATTGCTTAGGTAACCTTAAGTGTGACTGTCAAGGTTTTTTTTATTTTTAGCCATTTCTATTCTTTCCACTTTATCCTATAATCCAAGTCAATGATATAGGGCTGGAAAGTTTAAGAAAGAATGCAGAAAATAGCTTTTGAAGACTTACAAGGGGTAAGACTAGTTCCAATGCCTAAGGCGTAATTTGAGATACTAATGATGATTTAAGTTAATCTGGGGACTTGCCATAATTGATTTTAAGTTTTTATTTTAGTTTGGTAAGTTTATATTTTAGTTAGCAATTGACTTTTTGTCAGATTTCTATTTCTTTTAATCTTCTTATTATATATATATTAGAAGAGTTTTTGTTTCTTTTAGTTTTTTGACAATATTCCTTGCCTATATCTTTTCCTGTTCTGACAAGGAAAGATAAGGAATTAAAAAGGTTTTCCTATTAGGTAAGGTCATAAGAGTCCATACATACCTATGTAGCCTGTCAAAGTGGAAGAGGAGCATTTTAATAAAATTTTCAGCATCAATTATGCTTCCTTTAAGGATGTGATTGCCTTCTCCCTTAGTGGGATTACTTAACAAACCGTAAGTGTGATTGCCTAAAACACTGCCTAGCAACCTTAGTGTGGTTGCCTAGCAACCTTAGTGTGATTATCAAAAACATTTTTTTTCACTGACATTTTTTAATTTTTTCATCTCATTCTATAACCCAAGAAAATTGTATAGTGCTAGAAATTTTATGATTTTGTGTCATAAAGGTAGCAAAGAGTTGTGGAGTTAGATTGATGGTAAGAAAATAGCAAACAAAAGCAAGAATGTTGAATGAGGAAAGGTATACGCAGTGAGAAGGGTGAAAGAGGGGATAACTTACCTAGTGGAAGTACAATGTAGTCCTTGTGGCCTCTGTGAAAGTGAGATGAAATCTATTGATCATATCTTTCTTCATTATTGTAAGGCTAGGGAGTTATGACACTTGCTATTTTCTTTATTTAGAGTTGCTTGGGTCCTTCCTTTTTCAGTTAGGGAGACCCTCTTAAGTTGGCATGACATTCTTTGTGGGAAGAAAGCATAAGAAAAGTTTGGAGAGCCGTCTGGTTGCATATTTTTTGGACTTCGTGGAAAGAATGAAACCAAAGAGCCTTTGAAAATGTGGAGCAATCGACTCAATCATTGAAGAGCTCCTTTGTTAAAAGTTTGTTGTTATGGGTTAGGATGTACATGGTAGAAAAATATCAATGCCTTTAATCGATTTTATAGATTGGATGAGATCTAGATGATAGAGGCAACACTTTTTTGTGTTTTCCCCTCTTCTGGGCTTTATCCTTTGTTTTCCCTTTGTATACAACCTGCCTGCCTTGGTATATAGCTCTTTCTATTAATATGTATCTTACCATTGCTTATAAAAAAAAAGCTTGTGATCATCAATGGAAGCTATCTAAAAGAAAGGTGAAAGGGGAAGGAAAAAAGATTAAGGGGAAAAGAAAAGAAGGGGAAGACAAAGGCCAGTGGCCCAATGTCTTCAAAATAATCTCCAAAACCCCTCTAACTAGGGTTGGAATCACAACTTTTGTGGAGGAGAGGCTTGGATTGCCTAGATCTAGGGTTTGATCTAAGTGCATACTACGAAAAAGCAACACACCAAGTGCTTCTTGCTTTTAGAGGAATGCACTTCCATTTTAGGCTTTTAGAATTAACTTAAGGGTCTGAAATTGCATGGCTGTTGCATTGAGTAGACAAATATACCTGCTTGGGTTATGAGACTGGTAGTTTCATTGGATTCTCTTGAGGGCCTATACATCATTGATTCATTCTTTGTTCCTATCTGGCAGTCTTGTTTGTCTACAAGTGTGATCCTTCTGCATCTTATGTTATCGATGATGAATTTTTGCTTTGATGGGTTTCCCTGAAAACTGGTAGGAGGTTTTTTTACATACATTTTGTTGGTAGACATTTGAAGACGGCTCAATTTATTTTGCACTGGAAAACTTCTGATGGATTGTGCATCTTATATTGTTGAGTTGTTCTTTAGGGAAGTTGTATCTGTATGGAGTTAGTGACCCTAGCTTGGGCTATTTTTAGTCTAGTAGTTATCATCTCTAATCTGATGGATAAACAGAAGTGGCCAATCATTGGTTGGGATATTTCTAGGGATTTCCAGCTGGCAATAGATATCAAAACTGAAGGTACCTGATCTTGCCACATGCTGAATTTGTAAATATTTGATTTATTAGTAGGTCAAGCTGAAATTCTCATTTGGAACCATCTATTGCAATATCTTACCTTAGGAGTTGCAATAAAAGAGGTGTAGTGAGAAGTAGCTGTGAGATAAGCTTGCCAACTAAAGAATGCAGTGTATGAGCAAAGAAGAGAGCAATCGTTGTTGCTAGGGTACTTGAATAAGGTATACTCTTGTTGAGAGACATTTGGGGTTGGATCTCATGGCAAGTTTAGTTGGAGAAAGTTCACACTTTATTGAATTCTTGAGAAGTTAGCCTCATTGAATATCTCCTAGGTTTTCAACATTGCTTCATTTTTCAATTAAAAAAAAAAATCTGCTTATACTAGTGGAACTTATTTATCTTCCGCTGAGATTGCAAAGCCCACAGAGGATTATATTTGGGACATTTGCCCGCAAAGACATGCTGAGGATCACATTTTGAATGTACCTAGGCTGATGGAAGGTCAAGAACAGATTGTATGTGGATTGATGAGGGAGACTTGTGACAGTGAGCACCTTTTCCAACAGATATCAGTGGTTTACTTAACAGGCTTGACTTCTCACATGGGGCAATTTGATTTAGCTTAGGATTTTTACTTGGTCCACTTTCTATTCTGGATGATTTCCTTTTAGGAACCCTTTCCATGTAGTTACTACTTTGGATTTTATTTACATTAAGTAAAGATGTTAGTTTATTAGTTCAAATTACTTTATGAAGGACACTAGGAAGAAAGGCCCTCAACAGGGCAGAGGGATCCAAAGTTCAGTTGTCCAATGAATGTAAGACTTCTGAGTTGGAATGTGAGGGGCGTGAATGACAGGTCCAAGAGGAAAGTAATCAAGTCAGTTATCAGAAGCCAAAAGGTGGACCTGTTCTGTATTCAAGAAACAAAGATGCAAGTTATGTCTGAAGAGGTGGTGAGGAGTCTAGGGCCGGGGAGATATCTTGATTGGAAGGCTTTAAATGCTATGGGGACAGCAGGGGGTGTCTTGATTTGCTGGGACAAAAGATCTCTGGAATTGCTGGGGGTGGAAGAGGGCCAATTCTCCATTTCCTGTAGATTCAGGAATGTGGGAGATGGAGTAATCTGGGTGTTCACAGGGGTTTATGGTCCTTGTTCCAGAAAGGATAGGGAGTGTCTATGGGAGGAGTTCGGGGCAATTAGAGGACTGTGGGAGGACCCATGGTGTCTAGGAGGTGACTTTAACTCAACTCTATACCAAGCTGAAAGGAGTAGAAATGGGAGGATCACTTCAGCTATGAGGAGGTTTGCCCAGGTCATAGATGAGTTAGGGCTTATTGATATTCCCTTGCAAGGGGGATCCTTCACTTGGAGTGGGGGGCTCAATAACCAATCGTGGGCTAGGTTGGATAGATTCCTGGTGTCCCCCAATTGGATAGATCAGTACAGTAGGGCTACTCAAAGAAGATTGCCTCGCCCAATCTCGGATCATTTTCCGATTTTGCTTGAGGGAGGTGGCCTAAGGAGAGGTCCTTACCCCTTCAAATTTGAAAACATGTGGCTCAAAGCTGAGGGGTTCAAAGAGCTGATAGAGGGGTGGTGGCAAGGGATAGTGGTTAGAGGAAGGCCGAGCTACAGGTTAGCAGCTAAGATGAGGGGTCTGAAACACAATTTAAAGATCTGGAATAAGGAGGTTTTTGGAAGGTTAGAGAAAAACAAAGCTGAAGCCCTTCAGCAAGTGGAGCGATGGGACGTAGTGGAAGAAGAGAGGGCTCTATCAGAGGAAGAGTTAGGCCACAAAAAAACAACTAAGGAGAATTATTCAAAATGGGTGTCGATGGAAGAAGTGCATTGGAGACAGCTATCAAGGGAAATATGGCTTAGGGAAGGGGATAGGAACACGGGATTCTTTCACCGTATGGCTAATGCCCACAGGAGAGTCAATAATCTGATCAAAATTAAGATTAATGGGGTGAGGCTTACAGAAGATCAAGATGTGAGGGATGGAATAGTAAATGCTTACCAGCATCTTCTTTCGGAAAACTCGGATTGGAAGGCGGATATAGGGGGTCTTGTGCTGAAGCAGATCAGCCTATCAGAAGCGGATGCTCTTGAGCTCCCTTTCACTGAGGCTGAGATCTATGCTGCATTAATGGGGATGAATGGGGACAAGGCCCCGGGTCCGGATGGTTTCACTGTAGCATTTTGGCAAAATTGTTGGGAGATTGTCAAGGAGGATGTCTTGGATATGTTCAAAGAATTCTATGATCAGAATTCTTTCATCAAGAGCCTAAATCATACATTTTTGGTCTTGATTCCGAAGAAAGGGGGGGCAGAGGACTTGGGGGACTACAGGCCAATCAGTTTGCTTGGGGGTCTTTATAAATTATTGGCTAAGGTGCTGGCCAATAGGCTCAAAAAAATCATAGATAAGGTGATTTCTCCTGACCAGAACGCCTTCATAAAAGGGAGACAGATTCTTGACGGTTCCCTAATAGCAAATGAGGTAATAGACTCTTGGCAAAAAAGGGGAGAGAAAGGCCTAATCTGTAAGTTGGACATTGAGAAGGCGTTTGATAATATCAATTGGCAATTTCTATTAAAGGTTTTGCATAAGATGGGCTTCGGATCAAAATGGATAGGATGGATGTGGAGCTGTATTTCTACCATCAAATATTCAATGCTGGTGAATGGAGTTCCAGCTGGTTTCTTTTCAAGTTCTAAAGGTCTCAGGCAAGGGGATCCCCTATCCCCCTACCTATTTATCATGGGAATGGAAGTCCTTAGTGCGTTAATATCGAGGGCCGTTGAAGGGGGGTTCATTTATGGCTGTAGGATATGGAAAGGAAGAGGGCAGCCCGTAAACATAACTCATCTCCTGTTTGCGGATGATACAATTGTCTTTTGTGAGGCAAAGAAAGAGTCCCTGTTGTACTTGAGCTGGATCCTATTATGGTTCGAGGCCGCCTCAGGTTTAAAAATTAACTTGGAGAAAAGCATGGTCATTCCGGTAGGGGAGGTGGAAGGGGCGCTTGATATGGCTGCGGAAATTGGGTGTAAGGTGGGACAACTGCCCACTGTTTATTTGGGGCTGCCCCTTGGGGCGCCTAATAGGGCCTCCTCCGTTTGGGATGGGGTGGAGGAGAAAATGAGGAGGAAGCTTGCTCTTTGGAAGCGTCATTTTTTGTCCAAAGGAGGGAGAATTACTCTCATTAAGAGCACGCTGGCCAGCATTCCTTTGTATCAAATGTCACTTTTCCGCATGCCTAAATCAGTGGCAAGAAGACTAGAAAAGCTTCAAAGGAATTTTTTGTGGGGAGGAGCCAATGGAGGGAATAAGGCTCATCTAATCAAGTGGGAGGTTGTATGTACGGATAAAAAGAAGGGAGGGTTGGGGTTAAGAAAGTTAATTTGGTTAAACAAAGCTCTCCTTGGCAAATGGATTTGGAGGTTCGCGCGGGCTAAGGAGGAGCTGTGGAAAAAAGTGCTTGAGGCTAAGTATGGGAAAGAGGAGTTTGGGTGGAGAACAAAGAAGGCAAATGGGGTGTTTGGGGTTGGTGTGTGGAAGGAAATTCTGAAGGAGTCCACTTGGTGTTGGGATAACATGGTATTCAAGGTGGGAAAAGGCAATAAAGTAAGGTTTTGGATTGATCCTTGGTGTGGAAACAACGTGCTGTCCGAAGCTTTCCCGGACCTCTTCTCCATGGCTGTCCAAAGAAACGCCACTGTGGAGGATTATTGGGATCAGAATCTGAGTCAAGGAGGGTGGAGCTTAAGACTATTGAGAGACTTCAATGATTGGGAATTGGGGTTGGTGGACAATATGTTAGTTGAGTTGAGGAACTATAGAGTATCTATGGAGGAAGATTCGGTTTTTTGGAGGGGAGGAGCGGACGGGCTGTTTAAAGTTAAGGAAGCTTATAGGGTGTTGATTAATGCTGATGAAGCGGCCTTCCCCCATAGCAATGTTTGGGTGGCCAAAGTTCCAACAAAAATTATTTTCTTTGCTTGGGAAGCTACTTGGGGGAAGGTTCTTACATTGGATAGATTGCAGAGAAGAGGATGGCATCTTCCTAATCGGTGCTTCTTGTGTGGATGTGAAGAGGAAACTATCAATCATATTCTTATTCATTGTACGGTGGCAAAAGGTTTATGGGATATTATCCTTGCATTGTGTGGTGTACAGTGGGTCTTTCCTAATTCTGTAAAGGAGGTTCTTAGTAGTTGGAAAGGCTCTTTTGTGGGGAGAAAAAGAAAGAAAGTGTGGAAGTCCATCCCGCTTTTCATTTTTTGGACAATTTGGAAGGAGAGGAATAGGCTCGCCTTTAAAGGGGGTGTGTTAGCCTTTCAGAAATTAAAGACTTCGTTTGTGTATAATTTTTGGGGTTGGGCTAAAGTGTACATTGATATGGAGTCGAATTCCCTTATAGGTTTCTTGGAGTGGATAGCTTCCAAGTAGGGGTTGGGTTCTTTTGTTTTTTTGGTTAAGGGTTTGTAGCCTTGTATACTCCCTGTATGCTCTTTGGCTTTTTGCCTTCGTTAATATAATCGCTTACTTATCAAAAAAAAAAATTACTTTATGATGTGCACAAAGTGCATGTTATCAGCTAAATATTTAGATCACCAGCATGACTTCACTGCAAGGTTTTTCCTTTTCTGTCTCTGTGCCTAATGAGAGATGGTGTGACCTATCCCAGCTCAAACCCCAGGCAGGGTAGAAATCCAATTACCATCCCTATCAGTACATGGTGGGTAGGTCGAGTCAGGATATGGGTAAAAGATCTGCACAAATTGGGTGCCCTACAAGCTGTTTATTTTGAAAGAAAATAAAATCTGTTGGTTTGGGGAAAAAAATAAAGAAAAACAAGAAAGAAGAAAACTAAAAGGAATACTAAGTGCCCGTTTAGATTACACTTTCTAATTTTTATTTTTAAAAACAAAAAATAGTAGTAAGTTGTATATAAAATGTAAGAGATCTTATATAAAATGTATGAATTTATCTTATATTATTAAAAATCACTTTTAAAAATTTTAAAATTTGAGGTAGTAAAATTTTTTTAATACTTCATTTTTTTAAACAATTTTTTAAAACCATTATTTTTTTAAGATAAGTCTCTAAGAGTTCTTACATATATTTTTTTTTTTGATAGACAATCACAGAAAAAAAAAAGGCAAAAAAATAATAATAAAAAAATAAAATAAATTGAGTAGAAAGACGAAAAAAAGAAATTGAGTATATCCAAATGACGAAAAAAACCATAATCTTCATGTAAATCCCATTAACCCAATCAAATTGAGTACAAAGATATTAGATATTTAAAAAACTCAAATGGGCTCAATGAATGATTTCCAAAAAGATTGAAGATGAAATAAAATAGGGAAAAAATCTCACAAAAGAAAAGCACAATTCCACTGTGGGAATTTGGAAAGTACTTGCAAAAAGATCGATTATGAAATAAACTGAAAACACCTAAAAACCTCGCTCCAAATTTTTCCAACAAAACTTGTCTTAGAAAGGGGAAAAATAGAGAAGAAATTCACAGTCCAATCAATCCAAACAAATAATAATAATAAAAAGAGATCAAACAATGTTACACTGGGTTTGAGTGAACAAAATAAATAAAGAAATATATAAATAAATAAATAAAAAGGCAGATGGAAGAAATCGAGTTGCCAATTTGTGGGTGACCAATTGGAGAAGGGGCTGAAACATGGTGTAAAATGGTGGGTGAGGAAGGAGGATATGAGGAAATGAGGTGACTACTTGTGAAGGAAGACATGAGGGGTGAGGATTGGGGTTGTGTAAAATGGTAAACATAATGGGGTTTTTGTGATTAATAGCAAATTCAAGGGGAGCATTGTAAAATAACGTTAGATCCCAGGGCATTTCAAGGAGGCCAGTGCAATACCTATCTTGGCGGACCTGAGCTTGGTCATCCCATTTCTTCCTAACCATCCCTACTCCATTTTTTCTTTACCCCTACCCACCCCTAATAGTTGTGGGCCACTGTTGGTTATATAAATACACTGGTCCATTGCCTCCCCTATTCCTTTCAACTCCTTTCATCCTCTCTTTTTTGTATGAATTGAAGTTTGCAAGCTTACTCTACAATCCTTTGTGCCATCTTCTGCATTCAGGTGGCTTGTAAGTTGATTCATGCCCTCCTTTTTGGTGACTTCCTTCTCATTTCTCCCTCTTGCTTGACTTTCATTTTCTTCACCTTTTTCTCATTAGTGCATTCCCCATATCTGTCTATACCACAGTCAACTGTTCTATTGCTATTTCTTCTTATTTGACTGCCCTGAGTTCAATCTACCCTACATTAGACCTTGTGACTGAAAATTGTCCCGTAAGGTCTGAAAGTGAAGATTGTCTAATTGTGATGTTTTGTATTATTCATAAATTCCTGGTGGGTTTTAATTCCTTTTACATGCTGGAGGAGTGCAAAACATTAAGATTTCCACTTTTAAATTTAATATCTTGTGTGTCAACAATTTTCAGCTTGTCTCTTTTGCATGCTATCAAACTATTTTCTTTTAGTAATCTCTAAATGTGCGTTGCAGATTGTGTGCTTAAAGACTAATTCATTTTGTTCCCTTATACGTTCTCCAAATGAGGCATTAGCAAGCTAGACAAAGTGTTAGGCTTTGTCCCCCAACCAATGCAAGATTATGCTTTCTTGTATTGCTAGGGATCTAAGCATGTATATGTAGAGTTGGTATTCTTACCATTCATATATGCATGTATAGGTATCTTCGTCGCATCTCCATCGGTTTTTAAGCATTTGCATGTCTATGCAATAGAGGCTAGCAATTTGAGGACTTGTTGATGCTACTTCTTTGTTTTCTTAATATTTCATACCCTAAGCCTGTCTGTATGGGGCCACCGTTATTGTATTTTAGCATCCTCATTTGTCTCAACGTTACAAACACTACCTACTTTTTGGTGCCCATTATTCTGTTCATTGAAGTATAGATAATCTACACAACTATAAATTTTCATTTATATATCTATCATTTTTTTTTTTTTGTCATTTATAGAGTTGACATCATCAAAATAAGATCCTTAAGCAAACTACTAGGAATCCAATCTTCGTTTGATTTGATCAGCATTCTCATAGTGTCCTATATGTCCTAAAATCTCTCAAGTGGCTTTAACTAAAGTAAGTACAACAAAATGTAGAGTAGCAAGGGATAGCTGGGAAAATGTTTGCATGGAACAAAGAAAGGGAGTTTTGGGTGTTAGAAGTCTTTCTTTGTTTAATAGGGCTCTTTTAGGCAAGCCGAGCTAATGTTGTGCATCAAAAAGAGGAGCCCTATGGAGATAGGTCATAAGTTGAAAATATGGGGAGGAAGAAGGGTGGTGGTGGTCTTATGATGTGAGAGATGGGTATGGTGTTGGGTTATGAAAAGTTATTAGGAATGATTGAGATTTCTTTTATAGTAAAATTTCATTTCATATAGAGAATGGGAGGAAGCGTGAAGTTTTGGAAGGATAGGTGATCCGGGGAGGAGCCTTTCAGTGGTTCTTTTCCATCTTTGTTCGGTTTAGCCTCATCAAAAGAGGCTTGGGTGGCATTGGAAACCGTGCTTTTCTAGAAATCTAAATGATTAGGAGTTGGATGATATGGAGTAACTCTTCTCTAGAATTCAAGGCAAGGTATTGAATAAAAAGGAGGATAGGGTAGTGTGGATGGAATTGAGAAATGATTCCTTCTCCATGAAGTTTGTTATGTGGCCTTGGAGACAAGGAATTAAATCACTTTCCGATGTGGGTCGTTTAGCACTTGTGGCTTCCATTAAAGTAAGCTTGTTTTCATGGAAGGCTTGTTGGGGAAAGGTTTTGACTCTAGATCAACTTCATAAAAGAGGGTGGACTTGTTTAAGAGATGCTTCCTTTATAAAGTCGAAGAAGAATCAATTGATTATATTTTGTTTCATTATGCCAAGACAAAGCTTATTTGGTAGTTGCTCTTCTCTTTCTTTGACATTTCTTAAGTTTTTTCTATTGTCAAAGAAACACTTCTAAGTTTGTATGTCTCCTTGGTAGGAAGGTTTGAAGATTTGCTTTGTTGTGCATTTTTTGGACTGATTAAAATGAGAGCAATTGAAGGTCTTTTGAAAAACGAGGTCCATGTTCTTAAGAGTCTTTTTTTATTACCCTCTTTTGGGGGTTAAAGTTGTACAAAGATGAAGGCTAAAAGTATTTATCATATTTGTTGATTGGTAGGGCTCTTGCTAAGTGATGGGGGTTTTGTTGATCTTGTAGCATTCTTTGTATATGTCCTGTGCACCTTGGACCATTGTTCTCTTGGTGCTTGTTAATATTCTTATTGTCTATAATAAAAGATAGTTGGGAAATTGTGTGAAATTTTCTAGTACATGGTAGCTGAAGTTGATTGTCTGTGTTAAACTTGATATTGGCTTTTACTTCTTGCTTCTCTTGAGTCTTTTGGTTAATGATTGAATCGTTATCTTGGAAATGTTTGATAATTTTTCGTATCTATTCAAATTGTTGATTAGAAATATGCTTCAAAGTCATGGTATTAGTCATTGACTTAGGAGGTCCCGAGGCACATCGGTCTTGGCTCTAGGAATTTATATCGAGCAATACATAAAATATTCTAATTTAAGAACTCCAAAAATTGTAAAACAATTTTTAAAATTATCACAAAAATAAGTACAATTAAACAAACTATATATATGTATAGTTTATCTGATTGTATTTATTTTTGTGGTGTATATATACATATTCATAACATTATTCATATAGTGACTAAATGTTAGATAAAAATAATAAAAAGGGATTTATTTAAATTAGATATTTTGAATTTTTTTTTAAAATATTTTCAACTATTAAAAGATACAACCATGCATCATCTTTTAAAATATAAACATCATTTTTCCTATCAAATATATTCTAAATAAAACAATTATAAAAAAATAATTTTTATTAAGTTTATTTTTATTTAAATAAATAAATTTAAAAATTAAATATATTTTTTAATACTTCTATACCTAATTTCAATTTTTATATTAATATTTATAACCTCTTTATTTCATATAAACATAAATATTATTCTTTATTTTATTTAATCCCAATTATCTATTTAAATACAAGTGTTGTCAAATGACCCAAATACCTATCACCATTTAAAAACCCATATTCCTAGTCAAACATTTGGTCCCTTTCTCTGCACAAT
This sequence comes from Vitis vinifera, assembly GCF_030704535.1. Classification (NCBI taxonomy): domain Eukaryota; kingdom Viridiplantae; phylum Streptophyta; class Magnoliopsida; order Vitales; family Vitaceae; genus Vitis; species Vitis vinifera. The sequence goes on along the minus strand of NC_081823.1, from coordinate 15,684,993 downwards.
ACCAATTTCTGTGCAAAATACCCATTTCATCTTCTTTACATAATGTACATTTTACCTCATCCAACAACTTCCTACATCTTCTCTTAAATTTTAAGGCTTTAAACTGAAGATAAATCAGCCATACAAAGATGCAAAAGCTCAAGTATGAAGGATGAATATGCAAACCAAGGCTCCAAACTCTCCTTCCAAAGTTCTTCACTTCTCCACTGTTTTTCTCTCCGATATCAATGTTTTTTTTTATCTCCCATTAACCAAATAGCTCAGTATCGGTCATTGACTCGAGAGGTCTTGAGGCGCACCGATCTCCAATTCAATAGAGTTGATTCATGAGTTAGCAAAATATTAACTTGGTTATTAGTCGATACTGGGTGCGGCCGAGGCAGATAGGCTCCACCGAGTTGTACTAGTCTCGACCTAGATTTTGAACCCTGATTAGATTTGTCTAGAAAAAGTACAGGAATGATGGGGGTTTAGTTGACTGCAAAATACAATCTTTGCTCTCACCCTTGTGAACATAAAACCAAATGGTTGTTCCTGATTAAAAAATAAAAAAATTGGAAAGGAAACTCATTCTTATGTATGGATGCCAAATAGTTAGGTTGAGGGTTTGCTGAGATTGTAGTACTATTAACATATTAAGGATATTATCATGGGACTTAATGAAAGAATTTCTGGGGAACCATGTATTTTTTGTTTCTTGTTTTCTTTCTTTTTTGAACTCTTGGTACAAATAACAGGAGACTTTACTCTTTTTTTTTCTTTCAAAGAAAGAATGATGTCAGTTATATTGCTTGGCAAGTCATACAGGCTGTCATTTCCAGGTGGATATTGAATGATTGGTTCAGGCATCCATGTGGTCAACTATGATGAGTGTATTCAGAATCAAGGTTTACATGCATTTTGGTTAAATTCCAAAAGTTCATGTCTGTTTTGCGCCAAAAATATGTATACAATGTTTAAACATCGTGTTAAGTATTGTATACTTCAAAGCCAGTGGTTATTAGAGACAACAAAGGAAACTAAAACCGCACTTGCAAATATTTTTATGAAAGTTATATAGGCTGATTGATTTTAATCCTAGAAAGCTTTTTAATTGTTTAATTGCCTTCTTAGTAATATTTTAGCATTATAAGTATGAAAGAGAATTGATGCATGTGGAAAGGGATTTCTCCTCCATGCATAACATTATAAACATGTGGCACAACATAACCTATAACTTTGTAAAGTTCTCTCATTAATTTTCAAAAACAAAACCTGTATACAGTTCTGGAAAGTGCCAAATAATTCACTGGAGGCAAGTTCATAAGGAAGAGTGCCAGCAATTAGAAACCCACAGCTCCATTACATCTCTTAAGGATGCTGCAATTGAAGAATCTGTTCATGAGAGGGTCTCAGTTAATGACAGCATGAACTCACAGTTCTATGGTTCTGGTATCAAGCAGACTGTGCTGGAGAAAGCTTCAGGTAATATAATTAATCCTTCATTCAGCACTGGCATGCCTGCCACCAATGCTTGTTCCAGCATTGATACATCTCGAATTACCATGATGGAGAGAAGAACTGGAGACAAGTGGGTTTCCCGAAAATCCAGCAGAGAAATTCTGAAGAAAGAGGATGTAGCCATATGTGGTTCTACTGAAGAGGTCTCTACTAGTAGCAACACCAGCATAACCTCTTCTGACGATATTTCATTAAAGGAGGCATACACAAGACAAAAGGTTCTTACCCTTTAAGCCTGTTATTTCAATATATAATATATGTTTTTGCCTATATATATATATTGGCTATTCCCAAATGATGATGTAATTTCTGAAAATTTTACTTTATGTTTGCTGCAGTTAGGAAACTGTGACTCTGTTGTATCAGAAGAGGAAATGTATAAAAAATATAATTTTAGTGCTCCTACTGCATTTGCTCGTGGACATACCTCCAGTTCAATGCATGAACGTCATAAGTTGCAAAATCAAAATGGAAATGTATTTGAACCAAGAAGCAACTATGGCATCTCAAGTTCCTGTTCAGAAAAAAATGGCACTAATGGATGTGAAATTGAAAGGGACCATATTTCTTGTGGAGGAAATTTACATAGAGAGGGAATAACTGCTAATGATGAAACAGGGGAGCCAAACTGTTCCCCTGGAATAACCTCAATCAAAAGAAGTGGTAAATCCAAGACTGCATTGCACACATTAGGAACCAAAACAACGAAATCACCAAAAGCATCAATGAAACTATCGAGAGAAGAAACATGCTCAGAAATAGAGAGAAAGGGTCAAACTGCAGGCAAGTCAAGCAAATTTAAATCATGACCCATATGAATGTATGGTTACCTCCTACTCTTCCTTATCTCCTCTGATTCCATATTTTGTGATGCAGAAGCAACTAGAATGAGTGATTCTACTCCCATCCTTGCGCCAGGAAACAATGAGGTTACAAGCATGGGATTTATGAAGATGATGGGTCTAAGGAAGCCTCTAAAACCCCCCAAGCAGGATGCCTCAGAAGAAAGCAGTGATATACATAAGAAAATAAAGGTCAGTTTCTAATTAATTACATGCATTTCCACTTAAGTGGCAATTATATTCTTTGCTTCTTGATGGAATTGCATGAATTCTATTCTTTTTACTTGAAGTTTTTGGACTCAATTGCAAGTCTCAGTCCTGGTCTGCTCTTTAATGTCTCAGATGCTATTTCCTTATGAAGAATTTGTAAGGTTCTTTCAGTGTGAAGTTTTCAACATATCACCTAGGGGCCTTTTGAATTGCGGGAACAGGTATGGTTACAGCTTGTTGCTTTTTTCTTCCTTGGTTACAAACCTAGGAACGGGATCAAAATAGAAAGGAAGTAATGGGCTTTTGGCACAGCCTTTATTAGGAACACAAAAAACAAAAACTATCATATTAGAAATTTAATGCAGTCTAATCACCATAAAGTTAAAACTCAAGTGAGTAGCCCATTGTAAATTTGTGTGAGACTGCTTCCAGATGAGGTCATCAATCTTATGACCTGCCTCTAATTTCATGCTTTTATTTTTCTTATCATAGAGATTAGGCTGTTTTGTCTTAAAAGAACAAAGGATATAAGCATTTGAAGAAAATGAACTATATAAATTCATGGTGATACAAACAGCTTTATACCTAATCTTTGAAAGAGCTCACTCTTATTAGATGTGAATACAAGTCATTGGTGGCTCTAGTTTAGGAAAAGATGTTTTTAGGTGGCTGTATTATTCCCTAGCACCTGGACATTATTTTTTAGTGATTTCTTATTTATTTATTTTTTATTTTGCAGTTGCTACGCTAATGCTGTTTTGCAGTGTTTAACCTGCACAAAGCCTCTCATCATTTATTTGCTTCAGAGATCACATTCAAGAACTTGTGCGTTCTTTCATTTTTCCCTTTGTTAATTTTATGCGATATGTCCTGCTAACTTTTTCAGGTGCCTGCGTGACTATCTCTTATTTGTTATCTGCATGTTAGGTTGTGTGACAAATTGGTGCCTTATGTGTGAACTTGAGAAACATGTAATGATGTTGAGAGAGAGTGGAGGCCCTCTTTCTCCAAGTAGAATCCTTTCGCATATGAGGAGTATTAATTGCCAGATTGGTGATGGAAGTCAGGAAGATGCACATGAATTTTTAAGGTCAGTCAAGAAGTTTTTATTTTCCTTTATGAAAATGCCTCATTTTCATCTTGTTTTCGTTATAGTTAAAGAAACTTTTACATATCAAACTGAACTTGCACTATCTATCAAAGAAAAGAAATGATGCTTCTCTTCTTTTCATTTTTAACTTCATGATTCTTCCAATCCTATTTTTATGCAGGCTTCTAGTAACATCAATGCAATCTATATGCTTGGAGAAACTGGGTGGTGAAAGGGAAGTTGATGCCAGACTGCAAGAAACAACCTTTATACAACATACTTTTGGTGGGAGGCTTAGATCCAAGGTGATCAATTTTTGTTTGCAGTCCTGCAACTTATGCTTAATCTTTAAGGTCTCTTGAGTTGTGAAATATCTCATGGCATGATGGTGCTGCCATTATTACTATTATTATTATTACCATTATTATAAAAAACTAATCAATTTCAGTGTAACCAGGTCAAGTGCCTGCGATGTCATCTCGAGTCAGAAAGATATGAAAACATAATGGATCTTACATTGGAGATATTTGGGTGGGTTGAGTCATTGGAAGATGCACTCACTCAATTTACGACTCCTGAGGATTTGGATGGAGAAAATATGTATCGATGTAGAAGGTTTGATGGCCTTATATTAGCATTTATGGTCCCATCCCATATCTTAGAGATTCTGCAAGTTTGAAGTGTAACCTCAATTTACTTACTAGATTTTCATTCATTTTGATAAAAGGTGTACTACATATGTTCGAGCAAGAAAGCAGCTGAGCATACATGAAGCTCCCAACATCCTGACAATTGTCTTGAAGAGATTTCAGGTATTACTAAATTACCCAGGCTGCCAGAGAGTGAGTCCTGTTATACATTTTTTAGGGTCCTTTGACGGTCATTGAGGTTTGAGAAACTTCAAGGTTTGGTATCTTGGTTGAAATACAGAAAATCAGGTTTGAATCTTTGTTTGTTGGTTTGCAAGTTACTTTCATACTATATGAGTAATTCATTATGGGGAATTTCTTGTAACTTCCAAACCGAAGTAGACTTAGAACAACTCAGCTTAAGGCAAGCCCATATCAAGATACAGTACCCTAGTCCTATCATGCCTTAAAATTGTTTTTTCGCTGCTCAAGATAATTCTGTGGTTGAGAAGTTTCCTGATAAATATTGTTGTCTGCATCTACTGCCTTTAATTTTTGTAATTATCGGACTTCTTAATTGAGTTATTTCTTGTTCAGGAGGGAAGATATGGAAAGATAAACAAGTGTATTACTTTCCCTGACATGCTAGATATGATCCCATTCATGACTGGGACATATGATGTTCCTCCACTTTACATGCTGTATGCTGTTGTTGTGCATATGGATACACTGAATGCATCCTTTTCTGGACATTACGTGGCGTATGTGAAAGATTTGCAAGGCAATTGGTTCAGGGTAGATGATGCTGAGGTAAATCTTTTTCCTCATAATAGTTTCAGCGATGGATTAGAGGAATTTGTGAATTACGTCTGATTTATGGATTCTAGATTGATAGTGTATGCTGAAGCCAAGTTCTAAATGCTTGCTGTTTTCCCGCTTTTCCTTATTTGTTTACAATGGACGGAACTTATTAATAAATTCTAGCTGTTAATGAATTTGGTTAGTATATCTTTGGTTCTTTTGTGTCTGTTGGCTTTTTGTTCAAAATTGTTAAAGCATATCTGCTATCCTCACATGCTTAGTTTGTATTTAATTTTTTTTTTTTTGGATAGACTAGTTTCTATTTAATTTTGACATGATGGGATATCTAATTCTTCTTTTGGGTTAGGCTTTTCTATTAAGAGTTGAGATAAACGTTATTCTCTCTCTTGCTCATCTACACACACGAATTGTGTTTTTTGGCCATAATATTTTAGAGTCTATTAAAGAAATACAAACCTTACAACTTTATCATAAGTCAACCTTCACTAGGACAACACCTAATATGTTGAAAGGCTAAAAGCAGCCTTGAGGTTTTTTGTCTAAATGAGGTAAGGTGGAGGCCTCGAGGTAGAATGAAGCATAAGCCCAAACTTATTCATTTTAAAAAATAAAATAAAATTAAAACTCAAAATTCATCGAAATGCTAATAGAGTCACATAAGGATAAAATAATAGGAAAAACCATAAAATTCATTAAAAGAAAATGAATCGTTTATCATTTTAGTACTATTTTTTTCCCCCAAAATTCAACTTCTCTTATAGGTCCATCAAATAATTTTCATCACCCTGACTAGTAGGATGCTCAGAGGAATTATCATTTCTAATTGTTCTGTGTAAACTTAGCAAAGCTAGCCCAGAGGATGAGCTAAGGCTGCACTAAGCTAATATAGATTGTTCTTGCCTCAATTTTCTCAAGTCATTACCATCTATGCTAATTAATTGTCAGTGACATGGTAATTGTGTGAATGATTTTGCTTATGGATATATAACATTAATGTAAAATTGATTTATTCACTTGGGGTGGATATGGTGTTGGGTCTTCTGGTTTATTCCTTTCAACTCTATACTTATTGATGTGGTTTCTTGCAATGGGATGTAGATTTTAACATCCAACAAGTTGAATTCCATTTTTGACATTTTAATTTTTCATTTCCTTTTAAAATTTTAATTTCTTCATTTGATGATAGGGATTCTAAAATTCTATCCTGTGTCATTAATAGGTTCAGCCAGTGTCAACGAATCAGGTGATGTCAGAAGGAGCCTATATCTTATTTTATATGAGGTAAAAATTTAGTTATTTTGTTGCATTTCTTCTCTTGTTTTCCAATTGTCATTGATATTTATGGATGACAATGAGTAGTGTTGTGTTGGGTTTGTGTCATGTTGAGGTATGAAACACTGAAAATTTACTGATCTCGAATACAACCTATTTAATAATTGTGTCAGAATGATCTCATATGAATATGGTCCATTTATTATAAGAATAACACAACATTACTCATTTAATAAATAGGTTAGGTTGAATTATATATGAATTGATATTGTAATTTATTAACTCGATTTTAACCTATTAAACATGTTCATACAATCTCTACTCATCTAAATCTTTAAGATTTAAAATTTATAGAATATTATTTTTAAAATATTTTTAGCTGTTTTTAAATTTTAAATTTAATTTTTAAATGTAAAAACTCGTAAATTTATATGGGTTAAATGGGTCATAAATGAATTGGGTTATAAACAGGTTGTTTTAACATGATTAAGTAAATGGGATTGACAGGTTGAACAGTCAAACCTGAGTACGACCTATTTGTTAAATGACTTTTATAGGTTGATACGACTATAATACGAACATGATTATGCCTAACCCAAACATGCTAAAATTCATGATATGTTACCGAGTTGTGTTAAAATAGTCACACTTATTGATGCTGCTCTAGTTTCAACTAAATTTGTCTATGTAATTTTGAAGACTAAACATTCCCGAAATATAATGATGTGGGATTCTGTCTTAGGAATAGTGAGAACTGAATAGACACATATACCCATAGTGATGGAGTGAGATTTCAAACCATATAAATTAGGTCTCACTCCTACCTAAAAGCACTTTTTTTTCTGTATGTGATGCAAAGGCAGGTTCTGTTTTGGGAACATGGACTTCTTTTAGAGTTAAGATGTTATTTGTTTCTTTTTCTTTTTCTTTTTCTTTTTAATTTTCCTAATGTTACATTGTTGATTGTGGATACCCATGTCTTATATCACATTGCTAAGGACACTTCACGTCTAGTTTGTCACTTCAAATTTTCGTTTTCCCTGTATTCATGCTTAACACCCCCCAGGCTTTGAAGTGTTACAAATCTCTTGTAGGTCTTGGCCCCGGCCTCCAAGAGCTTTTCCTGTTAAAGCTATCCAGCAGCAAGCTCCAGCCTCTGCAAAGCACTGCTCTTCCAAGACACATAAATCCTCAAGGAGCAAACCCAGAGGTGACTTTGTTGGCCTAGAGCCATCAAACCCCAAACGAGAGGTTTCACCAGGCTTTAGCAGCGCCACCTCTAATGGAATTCTTAGGAATGGCCGGAATGGGAGCAGGACTTATGTCGAGCCAATCAGCCAGGAGTTCTCAGATGCTCCATCAAGTGATTGGTCCCTTTTTACAAGCTCTGATGAGGCATCTTTTACCACTGAGAGTACTAGAGATTCTTTCAGTACTGTAGATTATGCTGAAACATGCAATGTAGATCCTATCTCCTCAATCTTCAATACCTCATATATGCCAGAATACGCCTCAGGCAATGCTGTCTCCTGTAGAATGTTGTCAAATGGTAAGCTGGAGACAAGGTATGTGCAGGAGAAGAAGGGGTATGTTTTGGACTCATATTTGCCAACCCAACCTGATAAAGCATGGAAAGGAGAGAATTTGAAACAGGTCAGTGTTTCAACCGAATTCCCTTCTGATTGCAACTGTGGCATGTCTGTAAAATATGGGAGTAACCCAAAAGATACTTTTGTTAGAACATCTGGTTGTTGTAAACTCTAATTGATGGGTAGTCAAACTAAGTAGATAACTTAGTAGGTACAAGCCATGCCTCAATTTTTTCCCTTTCAATGCTAAGTTGAATGGGGCATGTGCATCTTATATTAACACCCAAAGAAAAGGATATTCTTAATTCTCTTTTGAAATTACTGTAACAACTGTAAAGTGGCAGATCTTCCTGGAGTCCATTTATATCTATGGAAGGTATTTCCTGACGGAAAATCCATGTTTCAAATTTCAATAGCTTAGCTTACTAAAATAAGCGGATTTTATGTTGGAAGTAATAGTAGCCCATAGCTTGCTGTAAAGGAAATATTTCCCAGCCATTATATGATGTTTGTTCTGGTGGGAATTCTCTGCTGCTTTGGTCTGTCATGAAGATTGAACACTAACATTGATATCTCTGTAGTTGTTACTGTTTGAAGCTGATGATGTTGTAGCATGCGTTTTCCCTATCTGGGGAAATAAGGCCTGTTGAAACTTGTTGCATTAATTCATGGAAATGGATTCACCACCTGTTATCATCGTTCATCTTAAGATAGGTTTTTTCTTATTTAACTTACTGAGTAATCACTAACTTACGGTTTTTGTAGCCAAAAGTAAACAATGCAAGCTGGGAAGTAGCAGGTATTAATTTGTTTGTACTTGATTTGGGTTAAAACTTTAAGGTAGTGATGTTATTTTTTGGAGATTACAATCGTTCGTTGGCCAGGAAAAAACCAAAAAAGAGCATTAGAATGTATAGCATCCTATACACTAACTGAAAAGGCAATTCAAAGAGTTGAAGTCTGAGATACCTATAAGACTGAGGCATCCGGAGAACCATACGGATAAAGAGAATATATGAGTGAAGAAAAAAATATTTGCAGCAGTAGGATGTAGGCTTTGCTGAGAGCTAAGCTGTATGGTTCATAAAATATAGTATCTGTCTCCAGTTGTTTCGTGTGCAACCCTTTCCCATGCTTCATTCATTTGGGTCTAAAATCGATATCTTATTGCAGTCACCAACCAGTGCCTGGTGATGGCCCAAATATCCAATATTTTATGAAGGGTTCATTTTCATGGATGACAATACAGCACCCAGAATGGATCTTGGGCACATGACAACTATGCTTTTAAATAACACAACCGGACTTCGACATACGACTAAAATTTCTTATTACAAGAGCACGGATATTGTGATTCAGCGCACCTACTATTATCTTCTTCTCAGAGGGCACCCACCTCATCTTCCATATCAAACATCATCCATATCTCGTTCACTCTCTCCTCGTATTCAAATGGAGAATTGTATTGTGCAACCGTATATGTGGAGGTCGGGTCATCTGGCCTGCTTTTCTCAATGGCTGCAGACCAGATAGAGCCTGCAAGACTGGCTTCCAGGGCCGCGGCTTCCTCTCCAACCTCGGAGTCAGACACGAAACCACTGAATTGTCTCACTGCTGCGTATGCAGGCCCCCATTTTTGGACATGGAGGCCTTTTGCCGGAGGTGGGTTTGCTTGATTTTTCTTAGGGACGTAGAAGCTGACAACAAACGAAGATTCACAGAAGGGTCCATCACTTGGTGAGACTTGGGTGATGACTGGAGCTGTCATTTCTATATGTTCTTGGTACTCGTTCTTCCCTTGGATGTAGTCAAATAGCCTGTTAGAGTAAACAAAACAACAGTGGAAAAGGAAATGAATATTGAATAGGAAAGTTCACATAACATCTACAATGAAACAGCCTCAACATTTTTCAAATAATAATAATAAACCCTATATTACTCCGATTCAGAAGAACAAGCAAACGCATGTAGTAATAAAGGGCCAGGAGTAAGAAGCGTATATCTATCTTACTGTAAGAAGCTATCTCTAGTGGCATCAACAAGGGAGATATCTTGAATGGGAGAGGTTGATATCCAGACAGTTGAATTATAGCGCCGAATTTCATAGCCATTTCCAGCCTGAATTAGGTCGTAGGTGGGGCACTCGATGCGGCTACACGTTGGTGGAAACAACCCCGTGCTCTTTTGAGAATTGGGTATGATGGAATTTGGAAGCAGACTCAAGAGCAGTGAGAGCTTGAAGAGATGAAATGCAGACATGATTGGTTGGTGAATGATTCACCTCTCTTCTGCCCAAAACCCTATCCAAGATGGTGGCCTACCTTTTGCCTTTTGGAGACAATAAATGCATAGCGTCCACACATTTATATATATAGGACTCGTTCCACTTCTCACCACAATATCCCATCTATCCCTCAAACCATTAGGTGCTTTGGAAGAATTTTCCTCTGGTTTTGTCTTTTCGGTGTGTGCGTACTTTGATAAAAAGGCTAAACCTGTTTGAGATAGTTCTCAAAATCAGGTTTACGATTGCTTTTCAAAATAAAAATCTACTTGAAAATTTAGAATATATTTTAAAAAATAATTTTTATAAATAATACTTTATTTTTAATCATTTTTGTATTTATATTATTAATTAAATATAAAATATTTATTACATTTGTTTTTATTTTATATAACTAAAATAAATTATTTAAAAACAAATAATTTAATAAAAATAGTAGTTTAATATATTTTTAAATATCTTAAAAAATCAAATTTTTATAATTATTTTGATCCGTGTCTAAGAGATGAGTTTTTGAATGTTAATAGCTCGTAATGCTTGAAATGGCAATTTTGTGATTCTAAGCGGTTTGTGATGGCCTTTATAAATTTATTGTAAAAGGCTCGGTTGATTACACGTGGTGGTAAAAATCACCCCAAGTTAGAGAAGCAATAGTAGCCAATGGAGGTTGATGATAAGTCACTTGTTTGTCGTTATGCGCATTAGTGAGAAGGAAGCCGCAGAAGGCCGCAATCTTTAGTAGATACTTGCCAACAAAAGAGCCAAATGGATGGGGAGGCCGGAAGGGACTATCAAATTGGGTTGTATTGGAAAAAATCTCATGGTGAGGCCGGGAGGGACTATCAACAACTGGGGTTGTATCGGAAAAAAAATCTCTCCCTATACATATATACTACTACTACTACTATTACTCCCCCTAATTTTTTTTACCATGTTTTTATGTCTTCATATTTCTCAAGCAAAAAGAAATGTCTTCTTTCATCATAATATTTTTTTAAAGTGTTGCTAAAGTCACATGTGGATCCAAAAACTCCCTCTAAGATGTTTCCAAAAATGGTTTAAGAGTTAATGTCAAAGCTAAGTAACAGGCAGGCCATCATAGAGCACAATGAATGATTGAGTAGAAGGGGATCCTATATGTGTCCAACATGAAAGCATAAGGCAAGGAATAGTAAGTAAAATGAATAACATGTGCTATGAGGACAAAATGTAGGGTCTATGTTACTTTTAGTCCTTTACACAATTCAAAATTTTTATGGGATTAGAGCTTGAACCTATAATCTTAGGCCTATACAACACATTTCTCACCACCAAGGCAAGTTGCCCTCATTAAACATAGGTTACATATATTATACATGTTGGGAACCTTGGATATCTCCATTCCTTGTCCATGGATCTCATAGGGTGCATGTAAACTATCCTAGGTGTTGATACCTGGTCAACTGAGGACGGATTCCTCGCCTAGATGTGATAGTGAAAGTTCTTGTTCCGGTGCTCGAATCTAGGCTTTCTGCTTCCCTGCACAAAGATGCTTGGACGGGTTGTCCGAGCACACCCTCCAAAGCCTGAGTCAGACTTTGGGAATGGATGGAAACTCCAAGAGAGAGAGAGAAAGAGAGCTCACAATATCGTCTCTTCTGCTATAGTATAATAGGGTTTTTATAGTGTTTAAATGAGGAGAAGGGCTCAGTAGTGCTGAGTTGGCTCCTATGGTGATGATGGCACATTAGTGACAGGGCAATCATCACCTTTACAAGGCGACTGGGGGTTGTGTCAGACGGTGTGTCATGACACAGCTTGCCATCCTTTCAGTCTTTTTGATGGCCTGAGGCTTGACGTGTTTGTCTATTGAAGTAGATGTGAGGACGAGAAAAATCCCATAAGTTGATATAGTGTCAGTCAACCAAGGCCTCACATATCAGAGAAGATTTGAGGCTATCAGGGAGATGCGGGCAGCTCAGCAGCACAAATGGCCCGGACAGGATGTCTTCAGATGCCTTGAAGGTTGTCCGAGCAGTGATGAAAGAAATGACACGTGGCCTAGCTAGGACGATGCCACATGGACGGGCTCGTGGAAGTATTCGTGGGTGGACACGTGGCATAAGGCCCCCACAAGGCCCTCTTTCAACATGTGCACTTATGTGCGGGTAAGGGCAAATGAGCTGAAATTGTCCCTTGGAGTCCCCCTAGTGTAAGTGAGACACGTGTTAATTGCTTATAGGAGGGATACTTCCACTGAGGCGTTTTGTCAGGCAGCGTGTAGCTTCGGGGTGTGTTTTTTGACAGCTGTCTTTTGGGATCCCTAGGGTTTTGGTCCCTCATGAATAGGGAACCCTCAAGCCTTTTGGGATTTCACTTGGACGTTTCTTGCTCTTAAGGTTTTTTCTCAGCATTATCCCCTTTGCACTCTACATCCTGCAATCTCCAATCATCGCTTTCTTGTTGCCTTACCATTCACTTTCTCTAACGGCTCTTGCATTCTACACTACTGCAACTTCGGTGGTCGTCCATCTTCCCAGTGGTCCCGTCATTTTTACCAGTTTTGTTTGTGATAACTCATCTTCTGTCAGCGATGTTTTTTCTGAGTTTCGATAAGACACTATTCCTTCGCATTGGCCTCTTACTTTCCATGCTTGTTTAGTTCCTGTTGGGATTGTTTTTGAGTTTGCAACTTTACTAGGTACAATATGGGCACTGCGGCGTGTAGAATGCTGGGTTTTCTGGTAGTTTTCTAGGTAGGGGAACTGCCGCTGGTGTCAGGTTTGATAATGGTCTTATCAGGACAAGGGCTTTTGTAGTTTGGTTTCTGTTAGGGTCAAGACCCCTGTGGGGTATGGTTAAGAGGGAGGCCCTTGGTTGAGGTTTGCCTTGTAGGTTGGGCCAAGTGCTTTACCTAGTAATGGTCCTTAGGTCCGTGCAAGTTGATTTCTACATAGCTAGGGTACTACTCATGAGTAGGAAGGCCGGGTGACTGCTTTTTAATGTTCGGTCATTGTGCCGTGCAGGTCTTACTCGACCCATTGCTTCATAATGTCATCACGAGGGGGTGTCACTTCTACCAACGCAACTGGTAAGGATAAGAAAGGTGTCTGACCAAGATAAGGTGTCGGATGCGAAGATGCGGAGAAGTCCATTGAACTTCTTACTGAACCGGAGTTCAGGGAGCGCTTCCGCGTTCTGTATGGGGTTGCAATCCGTTTGATGGGTGGTGGCCTAGTGTCAACTGAGAAGGTGCCCTTTAATGCCATTATTTTTAGCAAGGAGCAATTCAATGAAGGGCTCCACTTTCCTTTTCCTTCCCTCTTCAAACAGTTTCTTCACTTTACAAAGATTCCCTCAATCTTGCTTCATCCGAATGTGGTGAGGGTGTTGATGGTGTAGCATTTTGAATATGCTATACCACTTAGACCTTTCCTTGCAAGATGTGCTATTTATTTATACCATCAAAATGAGTAGAAAGGAGATTTTCAACTTGTCCGCTCATATTCCATCCCTTCAACTGGTGATCAGACTTCTAGATTCCACCAAGGGCGCGACAAAACGACATGTTGTTGTCTTAGGCCCTTGGGTTGACTCATATGAGCATCCAGATTAAGAATTTGAACCTCGTCGTTCGTTGGGGATTTCGAGTAGAGATTGTTGTTCTTTTGTTCTTTTATTTATAATTATGGGATTGTTGCTGATGCACATTATTTGGTGTATTACAGGAAAGAGGGGGAGAGGCCAGCTGGTAGAGTGGGTGGAGAAGACTTCATTTGACTAGCTGAACAAGCTATTTGTGATTTCTGCAAGTGAATGGAATTATGAGACCCTGTTGACTGATCAGAATTTGCTAGCAGTGGTCCGGGACTCCCAGTCGTTCGTCATCCCCACCCTTCCTCATTTTATGTCTTGAGTGTTGGTGCCCGACGAACACCATGTGTTGAAGGATCTCCCTTTCTACGAGGAAACCAGGGTAGCAGACGTGAAGGCAAGGCAAGACCAGCTTGATCAAAGAGAGAAGAAACGTTAAGAGGGGACTCTGAGATAGGCTTTAAGCGCAAGTCGTCCAACCACCAACTCTACTGCTCATCCCCATTCCAAAAAGAAGTCCATTCCTCATCTTGTTGAGGAGACCTTGGACTTATCTCCTTCACCTTCTGTAGACGTTGGTACCAACCAGGACTCAATTGGATCGCCTTCGGTGGGAGACAGTTTGAACCAGGAGCTTGAGCCAGTGGTGCCCTGCATAACCCTTGAGCTAGAAGGAGGAGGAGGAGAAGGAGGAGGAAGAGAAGAAGAAGAAGAAGAAGAAGAAGAACAGATGGCTCCGAACCTGAGGGTCAATTTCAAGGAAAGGCAGCGTAAGCGCCACTTTGAAGCACTTTTGACTACCCCTCTACCTGCTAAAAAGACTCCCCCAAAGGTTTCTCGCAAGGAGCTGGTTTTGGATGCTTCTATGGTGTAGGTGCCTCATTTTGATGTTGTAAGATCTAGGCAGGAACTAATTGTAAGTTCTTCTAGAGAGGACATTTGCCCGACGGATGCAATCACTCTGGGTGGCAATGCTAATGAGAGAGACGCTCCAATCAGTTCTCTAGATTGGGAAGAGATAGGGGCGTTACTAAAGGTAGTTCCTTGCTTTATTGCGCCCGAGCCTCCAGTATCAAGCGTAAATGCCTTTTTTCCCCTCACCCGTCATCATTTTGTTAAGCTGTTCGGCGACCCTTGCCTTGCTGGGGTGGTTCGCCCCTCCCATGGCACTTTGGAGTCTGCACTTCAGTGTACTTATCCGATGCAAAAGTACACTGCTGAGGAGACATCGGAAATGGTAAGGTTCGCTCCCTTTTTGCCCAAGTTTACTTAACGTCCGAATTTGACACTTGGTTCAATGCCTTAACTTGTTTGTGAAACGGGCTATAAAGCGTCCCAACACAGTTAGGCGGCCTATGAGGCGCTGCATTTCTTTTTTGGAACTTGGAGGAAATGTCTCCATGACGGCTTTGATCTGTTCTGGATTGACTTTTATTCCCCTTTGTGTAACCATGAATCCCAGGAACTTGCCTGTGCTGACACCAAAGGCGCACTTGGTCGGATTCAGCTTCATGTTGTATGCTTTCATCAATCGAAAGGTTTCTTCTAAATGCTGAGTGTGCTCGCTCTTGGTTTTGTTTTTTACCACAATGTCGTCAATATACACTTCCACAGTCTGGCCGATTAGTGGCTTAAAAATATTTTTCATTAGTCTTTGGTAAGTAACTCCAATGTTTTTAAGTCTGAATGGCATGACCTTGTAGCAGTATAACTCACATGGTGTCATAAAAGAGGTCTTTTCTTCATCTAGTTGGAACATAGGAATTTGATGGTAATCAGAGAACACGTCTATGAAAGAGAGCATCCCGTGACTGGCAGTGGAATCCACTATCTAGTCTATCCGCGACAATGGGAAGCTATTCTTTGGACAAGCATCATTCCAGTTGGTGTAATCAACACAGACTCGCCATTTACCTCCCTTTTTTGGGACAACCACCACATTTGCCAGCCACTCTGGATACTTAACCTCTCTTATAAACCTTGTTGCCAACAACTTGTCTACTTCAGCCTGAATAATCTTTTACCTGTTTAGATGGAAGCGTTAGACCTTCTAGCGGATAGGCCGTGAGGAAGGTATAATGTTGAGCTTATGTGAGGCTATTAAAGGATGGATCTCGGGCATGTCAGAGTGGGTCCATACGAAGATGTCTTTGTTTTGATGAGAACTCCTTTGAGGGCTTCCACCTCTTCTGGTGTTAAGAGGGAGCTGGCATAGGTAAAGTGGTCACTTTCTTCTGAGAGATGTATGGTCTATAGGGGGTTGGCCATCTGCGGATCTCTCTCCGCCAGGCTCTGTAATTGCTATTACTCCATTGCTCCCGTCGGTTCCATGGGCGGCTCGCCATCACTAGTGGACCCGACCTCTCGTGCTACCTAATAACATTGGTGTGTAGCTAGTTGGCTTCCATAGAGGTTGATATGTCTGTTCTCAATGAGGTGACTTACCATTTGGTGATATGTAGACATGATGACCTTTGTGCCATGCAGCCATGTGCACCCCATGATGGTGTTAAAAGGGGACAAATCTTCCACCACTGAGAATTGCACATTATGGACTATTGGCCCGGCTTGGACGAGTAGCACGACATCTCCTAAAGAGGTGGTTGAAGCTTTGTTGAATCCTGATAGTATTCATCTAGGATTTTCTAGAGCGGATGGCAGGAATCCTATTTGTTTAAATGCAGACATCTGTAATAGGTCGACTGAACTGCCTGGATCAACTAAGATCCACCTTACATCGAAGTCGTTGGTCCCTAAAGTCAGAATCAGGGCATCTTCATGGGGCTGTAACACCCAGTTGTGGTCCACTGGAGGAAAGGTGATTACCCCATCTATTAGGTGCGTGCCCCCAGGAGGCAAGCCAGGTTGGATGGAGATAACCTGCTCTTGTACGGAGGCAGCGTAAAGTAACCTTTGCTTCTTTCGTTTAGAGTTGTATTTTTCGTCAATGGTCCCCCCATGAATGTAGTTGATTACTACTTTAGGAGCCGTTGAAGTTATGGGGGCCATGGTGGCTGGATTTCGGGCTACCTCCCTATGTTTTTCCTCTTATTGGACATACTGTTTCAAATGCTCGACTCTTATTAACTTTTCCACCAAGTAGTAGAGGCTTCTGCATTGCTCCGTGGTGTGGTCATGTTCCTTATTGTAGGACCTCAAGCGCTACCAACTCTCCTAAAAGCAATTACTGTTAGGAAATGCGCATACCCTAGCCTTATAGTGCATTCACCTAAGCGCCCATGGCGAACACAAGGGGAGTTGATGGACGCGGACAACCCGCTGATATGCCAACACTTGTGATGGACACACTTTCTACTCCTGTCTCTTTTAGTCGGATCTGTTTTTATTGGCTCTAGCCATCTGAAATCATATAGTTCACGGATCATGGGGAGGAGCTTTTCATATGAAATGTTAAGGGGGGTGAGGTTGGCTTGGTTTGACTACTGCTGCCCGCCTTGCTCTCTACCCATTTGTCTCTGTTGGCTCGTGGCCTTAGAGCTCCTGGTTGAGTCATTTTTGGCAGGTCGACTGGTAACCAGGACCTACTGAGTAGCTGCACAGACGTCATCCTCAAGCAAGGAATATTTGTTTGCTCATTTAAATAAATCATTTATGGTTGTCAGAGGCTTCTTAGCGAGGGATTCAAAAGAGCGTGTACCCGGGTAGATACTCATTTTAAAAATTTGCAGGATGACGTCCATGCTGTAAGATTCTACTTGGAGCACGGCCTGAACCGCTTTACAAATTCCCTCAATGATTCATTTTCCTGCATTTTTATGTTCTATAAGGTACCGATGTTTTGTTTATGTCATGCTGAGCACAAATATTGTCCCACGAAGGCCTCCGACAGATCCCGGAAGTTATTCACGGAGTTCATCGGGAGGCGGTGGAACCATGAAAGAACCTAGCCCTAGAGATTGGTTAGGAAGACCTTGCACAGTAGCGCATCATTCCCTATGTCAAGGGTAATGAGTTGCCTGTAGTGCATAATATGGTCAAATGGATTGTTAATTCCATCATATGTACATAATTTTGGTACCACGAACCCTCTTGGGGGGTTGTAGTTGATGATGTAAGGGGTGAAAGGCGTGGAGAGCATGTCGTCCAGTCGCTTGCTGACAAAGCTGGGGGGACCCCTACTGACCAGATCCCCCACTGGTTGTTGTACTAGCCAATGAGGGAGCCGGTTAGTTGGTAGGTGCAACTGAGGGGCTAGGATATGCTTCCTAGGCTGTCATTTCATGTGGCTTTTCCCCCATGCCAGGCACCTAAGGCCCTAGCCTTGCATGCATTGCGTCCGATAGCTGGGGCTTTCTATCGCGCCTTCTTTTCGCTGAGACGCGAGTGGATTCAAAGCTTTCATCCCGCGACATGTGGTAGGCTGGCAGGGATCTTTGTTCAGGCTACATTCCTTGTTCATTATAAAGGAACTTTGCATTCCTACGATATGTCGCCTCCTCGTTTTTCCTAGAGTTAGTGCATTGACTTCTAGGCTATTGACTACGAGGGGGAGCTGATGAGGATACCTGAATGCGCAACACTTCATTCTCTTCCCTGAGTCTCCTTGTCTCTTGGAGCAAGGCTTGCATTTGTCTCTCGCTCTCGCGCTGACGTCTTTCCATATTCTCGCGCCAATTGAAGTAGTCTTCACTACCCATGGTTGGCGATCGATTTCTGGAAGGTGTTGACATTTGTATTTCATTCCCACAGACGGCGCCAATGTTGATAGGGTCAACTAAGGGCGGATTCCTCCCTTAAATGTGATAGTGAAAGTTCCCGTTTCAGTGCCGGAATCTAGGTTTTTTGCTTCCCTACACAAAGATGCTAGGATAGGTTGTCTAGGCACACCCTCCGAAGCCTAAGTTAGACTTTGGGAATGGATGGAAACTCCAAGAGAGAGAAAGAAAGAGAGCTCATAGTATCCTCTCTTCTATTATAGTATAATAGGGTTTTTATAGTGTTCAAAGGTGGAGAAGGGCTCAGTAGTGCTGAGTTAGCCCTTGTGGTGATGATGGCACATTAGTGATAAGGCAATCATCACCTTTGCGGGGCAGATGGGGGCTATGTTAGACGGCGCGTCATGACACAACTTGTCGTCCTTTTAATCTAGTTGATGGTCTAAGACTTGATGTGCCTGTCTACTGAAGTAGACGTGAGGATGAGAAGAATCCCATCAATTGATCTGGAGTCAACTAACCAGGGCCTCACATATCAGAGAATATTTGAGGCTATCAGGGAGATGTATGCCACTTAGTAGCGTAAATGGTCCGGACAGGATGTCTCGAATGCCTTGAAAGTTGTCCGAGCAGTGATGAAAAAAGTGACACGTGGCCTAGCTAGGACGATGCCATGTGGACGGACTCGTGGAAGTATTTGTGGGTGGACACGTGGGATAAGGCCCCCACACTAGGCTCCTCAAAATCTATTGCAATGAAAATATATGGTTATAAAATACATATTAGGATAAAGATTTAAAGATATAATGCTCAAACCCGGATCTTAATGTTCCCAGATCAATTTCTTACAGTGAAGAACATGCCTGAAGATCTCATACACCCAATATCTTTCACTCGATGACTCGAACCACGATCTTGGCACTTTAAAGTGTGGGCTTTGGAAAGGAGGAAATTATGACTCTCTTTCTTTATGGAGGTGGAAGAAGACTCTCACTAAAAAGTTATGGAAGTCCTAATCCCTAAGGACTATTTATAGGGTTCCTCTATTGGGCTTAAGTGACTTGAGTCTAACAAGGCTTGAGTCACTTAATCTAGCCTAAAATGAGTCTTAATTGATTAATTAACCACACAAGGTCATCTAATTAATCAATTAACCAAATTTAGAGACCTTGTTCACTATCTCCCGTGCAACCTTATGTAATTACCAAAATACTCTTATGCATAAGAGTGAACTTAGAGTCAATTCAACCCTCATAATCCATGTCATCATGGCATATGAGCTTAGAGCGAGGACAACTAGAACCCATAGGAGTACTATCTTCCTCAAAATTTAATTCTAAAGTAGATTCAACATTCCACTAAAGAGAATCATCTGCACTCCAATATTCTATGTAAATAATAATGAGATGAAGTTTGGGGTCCGTGACCTACTATCCATTGCATGCAAACTCCTCATAAATTGGTGCTTGTAATATAACAAGATAGTGTTATCACCTATCAAGATTACCTCTTTAATCCTTGAGTTATAGATCTCACTATTATGAGACCAAATGACATACTTTAGTTTATAAAGAGCATATGTCAAATTTCACTTAAGGAATTACTATAGCTCCACAGATTTCATGATCACATGTCTTTTAGATCACCTAAAAGGACACACAGTCTCAATCTATGAGATATCGTGGTGTCTTTATTGAGAATACGTATTGTCATTAACCTCCAAAAACAATGACCAAATTTATAGGGATATATAACCACTTTAGGATCTCACCCATAGGTCAAAGCCTCCTATTGATTTTGGAAGAGGCTCAATATCTTGTCAAGGTTGAGAGTTCATGTAGTATATTGACTTGGTGAATTATGACAATTGATAGCCTTGCATCATGATTCACCACAAGTCCTATCTAGTGTGCATCAATATACTAGCGCACTCACCATGGGAAATTAATTCTAACGGCCAAAACAAACCATCCTTCTAATTAGGAAATGATGCACTACAGTCTCTACTGGATTTTTCAAATCCAAGAAACAATTGTGGACAACTTATCTACTTATAAGGAACTCATGACTTATTTCTTTTGTGGAATTTCTAATGCACCTAATGATTAGAGCCAAAATATGTGCTTTAATGACACATCTTTAATATGATTCATGAACCATAAGACACTCAAATAATCCAACTTGACCCAAATTGATGCTAAGGCCCTACCCATGGGTTTAACTTTTATTTTGAAGATTTATATCAAGTTTAAAATGGCGCAAGTTGAAACTATTTTAGATTTTGAAAGATCAAGGGGTTAAATGAGAAATTGAGTAAGTCAAGACTCATGGAATTTTAGGAAATGCAAGACGAGGATATCATGAGTTTAGGAGATGAAGATTGATCATTATGAAGTAAAAAAGAAGGCAAGCAAACATGGACAATGAGGCATGAAGCAAATTCATCAAGTTTGCATGGAAATTTGGAATTCAAAATTTGGTGGTAACGTGTACACTAACTTTGAGCTCAAATTTGGAGCATTTTTTGAAGTCTATTTTAGGCATGCTATATATCATTTTGAAGCTTAGGAAGTCAAGAGTTCAAAACTTCAAACGATGCACAAATTGGAGCTGAATTGAAGAAGTTATGACCTTTGAAGCAATTGTGCAAAGTTAAAAAACCATTTTGAAATGATTTCGAAATTCAACTTATGAATTCAAAATCCAATTCAAAATGACCCCAATTTCGAATTCGCCCACTATCACTTTGGTGTTTTGTTTCCTCCAACTCAAGAATTGCATCTAGGACACTCCATCCACCCTAAGTGGACCCCACACGACTAGAAATCATTATTTTATTATTTTTTTAGTCATTTTTAGGTAATTATTTTGCAATAAGTGACCAATAAGAGTATGTCATATGTTAGGTAATTGATGATATTATATAAACTCTCTTAGTTCTAAGTTTTAGGGAATTTTTTTTTTTTTTGAGTTGGACACTGAAAGTGGAAAAAGACGAAAACTTTGGATTGTTTCTTTTTTTATACAAGAATTACTAAAGTAATTGAAAATCTTAATCACATTTCTTAATATTTTCTAGTCTTTTGAAAAATTAATTATTATTATTATTATTATTATTATTATATTTGTAAAATCTAAGTGTTTATATTATCATTCTGCATATTTCAATCCAATCCACCTCTAGCCAAAATCTATCTCTGCATGTATGGGATCTTTTATATGCTTATTAGATATCATGTGAGCACTTTTAATAGGGAAATTTTGGCTATTATCCTCTCATATGAAAATATTATTAAAATCAAAACCTAACTATTCTTATTTCAAATTAACAACTTTATTCCCAAAAATATTTGGGTCTTCATGCACTCTTGGCTGATGTGTTTTTTAATGTCAAAAATGTCCTCCCTTTGCCACACAAGTCTCCAGCTAACCTGCCCACATGAGAAAAAAAAAGGGGCAAAAC
Organism: Vitis vinifera; assembly: GCF_030704535.1. Classification (NCBI taxonomy): domain Eukaryota; kingdom Viridiplantae; phylum Streptophyta; class Magnoliopsida; order Vitales; family Vitaceae; genus Vitis; species Vitis vinifera. Next base: position 15,663,043 of record NC_081823.1, on the reverse strand, counting down.
AAACTCCAACGTTCTTTTTTCTTCATTTTCTGCATTGAGCAAAATTCCCCATCTCCTATTCTCCCTATCAAAAACCCAATTTCGTGAAACCCAATGTTATTTGGATGCATTGTTTTTTAAAATTATTATTTTTTATTTTGATTTTGTAAAAACATTGTAAATTAAATTTATATAATATTAATTAAAATTTAAAAATAATTCAATATATAATATTAATTAAATTTAATAAAATTCTTATTGAAAATAAAATTAGTTTTGTATTTAAACAATAAATATTTTTTTAGTAAAATAGGAATGGTAATATTATATTACAATCACAAATTTATATATATGTTTTTTATAAAAGTTATACCATTTTACCTTTTATAATGGAAATATGGATATAATTGATTTTTTTATTAAAAAAGAATAACAATGTTTTAAAAATAATAATTATCAATAATATTATTTAAAATGAATTTATTATACTATTTTCCTCTTTATTATAGAAATATGGATATTGATATCTTTGTAAAATAATAATTGATTTTTTTATTAAAAATTAATAATAATATTTTAAAAATAAGAATGATTAATAGTATTATTTCAAATAAATAAATTCAACAAAAAATATTGTTTGATTTCAAGTCTATTTTTCTAGTTAAAGAAATTATAATAATATAACTATGTTCATAAATAAATAATAGAATAGATCAATTTTTATCCAAAAATTTATGGTATTAATTGGTTAACTATTTGATTTTAAAATTATTTTTTACTATTATTAAGACTTGTTAATAAATTAATTGCATTAAATTTTATTTAATTTGAAGCTTATATTTTTAGTAAACAAAATTAAAAAAAAAAGATGATTTTATATAGAAAATGAACAATAAAGTTATTAATTTTTTTTCATAGATTTCTTATATTAATTTGATCACTATTTGAGTCTAAGGGTCACAAAGGAAAGCCTGAGGCATAGGATAGGTAGAACCCAACTTTAACTGATGTAGCACCTAAGGTCCCTTAAAGTAGTACCCAAGGTAAATTAAGGTAGTACCTGAAGGATATTAAGGTAGTACCTAAGGTACAGTCTGCAAAAAAACAAAGATGAACGATTTGCCCACACAAGAGAATCACATAATGGCATGGTCCAAGGGTCACAAAGGAAGGTCCAAGGTTTGGGATAGGTAAAACCCACCTTTAACTAAGGTAGTATCTAAGGTCTCTTAAGGTAATACCTAAGATACATTAAGGTAGTACCTAAGGGCTATTAAGGTAGTACCTAAGGTATAACCCCAAAAAAGGAAAGGTAAACCCCTTCCCCACACAAGAGATTCACATAATGACATGGTTTAAGGGTCACAAAGAAAGGCCTAAGGCTTGGGATAGGTAGAACCCAACTTTAACTAAGGTAGTACCTAAGGTCTCTTAAAGTAGTAGTACCTAAGGTACATTAAGGTAGTACTTAAGGGCTATTAAATTAGTACCTAAGGGCTATTATCGTCAATAATTTTTTCACCTTTCTCCATATGAACGATACTAACATTCATCTAAAAAAGCAACAAAAAAATAGAACCAAAAAGGTCTTAGGTACTACCTTAATAGCCCTTAAGTACTACCTTAGTTAAAGTTAGGTTCTACCTATCCCAAGCCTTGGGCATTCCTTTTATGACCCTTAGACCATGCCATTATGTGATTCTCTTGTGTGGGGAAGGGGTTCACCTTTGCTTTTTTGGGACTGTACCTTAGGTACTACCTTAAGGGATCTTAGGTACTATCTTACTAGCCCTTAGGTACTACCTTAATGTACCTTAGGTGCTCCCTCAAGGGACCTTAGGTACTACCTTAGTTAAAGTTGGGGTTTACCTTTCTCAATCTTTGGACCTTCCTTTGTGACCCTTAGACCATGCCATTGTGTGATTCTCTTGTGTGGTTAAGGGGTTCACCTTTGCTTTTTTGGGACCTTAATAGCCCTTAGGTACTACCTTAATGTACCTTAGGTACTACCTTAAGGGACCTTAGGTACTACTTCAGTTAAAGTTGGGTTCTACCTTTTCCAAGCCTCGAATCTTCCTTTGTGACCCTTAGACCATGCCATTATGTGATTCTCTTGTGAGGGGAAAGGGTTAACCTTTGCTTTTTTTAGGCTTGTTCCTTAGGTACTACCTTAATAGCCCTTAGGTACCACCTTAATATACCTTAGGTACTACCTTAGTTAAAGTTGGGTTCTACCTTTCCCAAGCCTCGGACCTTCCTTTGTGACCCTTAGACTATGCCATTATGTGATTCTTTTGTGTGGGGAAGGGGTTAACCTTTGATTTTTTAAGGCCTGTACCTTAGGTACTACCTTAATAGCCCTTAGGTACTACCTTAATGTACCTTAGGTACTATCTTAAGGGACCTTAGGTACTACCTTAGTTAAAGTTGGGGTTTACCTTTCCCAATCCTCGGACTTTCCTTTGTGACCCTTAGACCATGCCATTATGTGATTCTCTTGTGTGGGGAAGGGGTTCATCTTTACTTTTCTGGGACTATATCTTAGGTACTACCTTAATGTACCTTAGGTACTACCTAAAGGGACCTTAGGTACTACCCTAGTTAAAGTTGGGGTCTACCTTTCCCAATCCTCGGACCTTCCTTTGTGAACCTTAGACCATGACATTATGTGATTCTCTTGTGTGGTCAAGGGGTTCACCTTTGCTTTTTTGAGACCTTAATAGCCCTTAGGTACTACCTTAATAGCCCTTAAGTACTATCTTAATGTACCTTAGGTACTACCTTAAGGGACCTTAGGTACTATCTTAGTTAAAGTTAGGTTCTACCTATCCCAAGCCTTGGGCCTTCCTTTGTGACTCTTAGACCATGCTATTATGTGATTCTCTTGTGTGGGCAAGTGGTTCACCTTTGTTTTTTTTGCGGACCGTACGTTAGGTACTACCTTAATATCCTTCAGGTACTACCTTAATCTATCTTGGGTACTATCTTAATCTACCTTGGGTACTACTTTAAAGGACCTTAGGTACTACGTCAATTAAAGTTGAGTTCTACCTATCCCAAGCCTCGGGCTTTCCTTTGTGACCCTTAGACTCAAATAGTGATCAAATTAATATAAGAAATATATGACAAAAATTAATAACTTTATTGTTTATTTTCTACATAAAATCATATCTCTTTTTTTAAATTTTGTTTACTAAAAATATAAGCTTCAAATTAAATAAAATTTAATGCGGTTGATTTATTAACAAGTCTAAATAATAGTAAAAAATAATTTTAAAATCAAATAGTTAACCAATTAATACCATAAACTTTTGGATAAAAATTAATCTATTCTATTATTTATTTATGAACATAGTTATATTATTATAATTTATTTAACTAGAAAAATAGACTTGAAATCAAACAATTTTTTTTTTTGAATTTATTTATTTTAAATAATACTATTAATCATTCTTATTTTTAAAATATTATTGTTAATTTTTAATAAAAAAAAATCAATTATTATTTTACAAAGATGTCAATATCCATATTTCTATAATAAAGAGGAAAATAGTATAATAAATTCATTTTAAATAATATTATTAATAATTTTTATTTTTAAAACATTGTGATTCTTTTTTAATAAAAAATCAATTATATCCATATTTCCATAATAAAGGGTAAAATGGTATAACTTTTATAAAAAAAAAAATATAAATTTGTGATTATAATATAATATTACCATTCCTATTTTACTAAAAACTATTTATTGTTTAAATACAAAACTAATTTTATTTTCAGTAAGAATTTAATTAATATTATATAAATTTAATTTACAATGTTTTTACAAAATCAAAATAAAAAAATAATTATTTTAAAAAACAATGCATCCAAATAACGTTGGGTTTCACGAAGTTGGGTTTCTGATAGGGAGAATAGGAGATGGAGAATTTTTTTTGTTTGGTTCAGTGCTCAATGGAGAAAATGAAGAAAAAAAAATTTTGCCCTTTTTTTTTTTTTTTTTCTCATGTGATCTGGTTAGCTGGACTCTTGCGTGGCAAAGGGAGGACATTTTTTACATTAAAAAACACATCAGCCAAGAGTGCATGAAGACCCAAATATTTTTGGGAATATAAGAATAATTAGGTTTTTAATAATATTTTCATATGAGAGGATAATAGCCAAACTTTCCCCTTTTAATACAATTGAATACAGTGGAGATTTTATTTTTATTTTTATTATTATTATTATTTTTTGTGAGAATGGAAATTTATTCTTTGTGTTTGACCCAAGTCTTTCACAGACGACTTGTGAAGTCAAAAATCAAGCTCCTTCCATCTTCCCCGCAATTGTAAAGAAACTAAGCCCTCAGTTTCAGCAGAAATTCGTTTGTTAGAAAATATGTAGTTTCGAGTGAATTGATGGATGGGTATAAAATGAAGCACGGTAAGTGATGGTTTTGCAGATCCGCAGTTCCAAGGAAGATGAAGGCCTATGATGTTGTGCTTATATCCTGTTTCTGTATCGCCACAGCACTTATATTTTTGTGTTTTCTCTGCCAAAAGAAACGCTCTACTCTTCCTCCATCATCAGATGTAGAGAAAGGCCAAAACCCTAAAAACACTACGGCCACAACAGATGGTGGAATTTTTATTTTTGCAGGAGCAGCTGCTATGGCCACCATGAGTGCTGGCTGTGGTGGTGGTGGCGGCGGCTGTGGCGGTGGCGGCTGCGGTGGTGGTTGTTGAAAAATGCCATACTGCTTCCCTGTTTTCTTTTCTCTGGTTCACTAGTTCAATTTGAGGCTTCTGTGAAATGTTTGTTCAATAAATTATAATTTTAATTAAGATAATCCTCTCCTCTGGGACAGATTCTTATGCTTTTACTTCAATCACCCTGTTTTCGTGTGATAAGCTGTATGTATCATAATTTTAGAATAATTCTCCTAAAATGAAGGATTTTTTGGGAATTATGCAAGTATGTACTATTTATGGAAAGTGCATTTTGGGAAAAGTAATTACATGTATTCTGGTTTTAAAATATAGAATTATTAATGAGAATATATTTTTTAAAATAATTTTTTTGAATTCCTTTTATCCATATTTCATAAGTAATGTATGTTTACACAATTTCTCCTATTTTTCAAAATAAAACACTCCTCATTTTTATTAGAAAGCCCTAATTTTTTATAACGAATCTCCAAAAATATATAAATTTTGAAATATTTATGGGAGGACTCACCAAAACTTATAATAATATTAATTTAATTTAATTTCCTCCACCATTTTATACTGAAAACAATTAATTTTATATTACTAGGTGCAACTTGATCGGATTAGAAGGCTAGTTTGGACCAAACTCATATATTAATATAGGTATTTTTTTAATTCAGGTCGATCCAATCCTAGCCGGTTGAAACACTATCCATACTGACGAACCGAATATGGGGATGGGCAGGCTGAACATGCCCAAATTGAAGTCCTTCCTGATACATCGTCCGATTGGAGCACAATCGATAATGTGTGTGATTTTCTATGATCTCTACTGGACTCACAGTCAAGCCATGGTTCCTTCCCAGTTAGTGTCTGGTCAACTTAGGCGAACCCCTCTGCAATTTCCCAAGCATTGCCCTGCGTCAACGCGTGGTTGCCCGTGGACGCTTCTGACCTCCTTCCGCCCCAGTTCTGGGCATGTGAATCCGTTCTTATAAAAAATAAAATAATATAAGGAATTTTGATTCCCTTATTTGAATATGTTATTTTTAAAAGTAAGCTTTTTTTTAATTTTTATTTTGATTTTATAAAAAAAATTATAAATTCAATTTATATAATATCAACTAAATTTAATTCAAATTTTATTAAAATAAAAATAATTTATAATTACAAATAAATTTTTAAAAATTTGTTTTTGATGAGATATGAATAATAATATCATAATCTTATAAATATTATAAAAAAAGTACTAAAATCCTTTTAAGTGCATAATTGATTTATTTTGTTAAAAATAAATAATAATAATTTAAAATTAATAATTGCTAATACAATTTATTTTAAATAAATATAAAAATAAATAAATTTTATCATTTTAAGATATAAACGAGTTGATTTAACATAATATTCTAGACCTTTTTTTTTTTATGTAATCTATAATTAATTAATCAAAATTTTGAATTCTAAATTATTCTTAAAAATTAAAAGACTCATTAAAGAATTTAAAGTATTAATTATGTACCATTTAATTTTTTTTTCTTATTTTTTAAAATTTTCTTTTTATTTTAAAAAAAGGATGAAAACAAGTTGTTTTTATTCTTTAAAAACAATCTCTTTTATTTTTTAAAATCATTTCTAGAGAATAACAACCAAACGGTGCTAGAAACTTTTACAAATATTTTTTATTATTTAATTAAAGAAAATTCTGAAAGATGTTTTATTTTTCATGAAAATAAAAAAGAATATTTTAAAGCCTGATCCCAATAATTTGAGGATGGTTTAAAGGCTTAAAAGGGGCAACTAGGAGAAGATTGTTACAAATAAAGAAAAGAAATAATAATGTTTCTACTAAAACAAGTAAAAGGAGAACTAACTGAATATTAATCGTCTATTTTATTCAACAAAAAGAATTGCCTTTATATAGGCTTATATATAACAAATAAAAGCAAGAAAATAGGCACTACATATCGTGCCAAAACTAACACCTACAAACTAGGAAAATAATAAACTAACTTGTTGAACACAACAAGTTCCCAAAAGACTAGGACAAAAGCTAGCAAACAACTTTTCTCAACGAACTCTCCCTCCCTTAAACTGATGTATTCAATCATACAGTTTAAAATACACAGAATTCTCCCTCAAATTGAATCTTCTAGAGTGGAAACTCCAAGTAACTTCCTTGGCTTCAAGAAGGCAGCCAATTTAAGGGGTTTAGTAAAAATATCAGCAACTTGGTTTTCACTTCTGCAGTGAGACAAGATCAATAACTCCATCATTGCTGAGATCTCTTAAAAAATAATACTTCACGTCAATATGCTTGCTTCTTCCATGTAGCACGGGATTTTTGGAGAGTTTGATGGTTGAGCTATTGTCACAAAAAATTGTAGTAGCTCCCACTTGCTTGAGATGGAGCTCTTCAAGAATTTTCCTCAGCCAGATAGCTTGACAAGCACAAGTTGTTGCTGCAACAAATTCAGCTTCAGTGGTGGACAAAGTGACAATCGGTTGCTTTTTAGATGACCACGAAACAACCCCTGTGCCCAGCATAAAAACATAACCCGAAGTGCTCCTCCTATTATCTCGATCTCCTGCATAATCGCTGTCAGTAAACCCAATCAAATATGACCTTTTACCCTTCTTGTAGAACAACCCAAAATCTTTAGTTCCTTGCAAGTAACGACAGATTTTCTTGGCAGCTAAAAAATGCAACTCTGTTGGATTCTCCATATATCTGCTAATTAGACTCACTGAGTGCATTATGTCTGGTCTTGTTGCAGTTAAATACATCAAACTACCCACAATTTGCTTATAGATTATGCTGTCCACCTTTTTTCCTCCGTGATCTTTGTTTAGCTTCAAGCCAAACTGAGTTGGTGTACTAACAGGATTACAATCCTTCATCTGAAACCTATTCAAAATTTCTCACACATATTTCTTTTGAGAAATAAAAATTCCAGTATCAGACTGCACCACTTCGATGCCAAGAAAATAATGCATCATATCAAGATCAGACATTTCAAATTCAACCATCATAGACTTCTTAAACCTCTCAAACATGACACTATCATTGCCAGTAAATATAAGATCATTTACGTATAAGCAAACAATGAGCATTTTCCCTCCATTACTAACTTTGACAAAAAGTGTATGCTCATATGGACATTTTTGAAAACCTTCTTTCAAAAAATAAGCCTCAATGCAACTATACCAAGCCCGTGGGGCTTGTTTTAATCCATAAAGAGCTTTCTTTAATCTATACACTTTATGCTCATTTTTAACCTTAATATAACCAGGAGATTGATCAACAAATACCTGTTCCTCCAAGTTTCCATGCAAAAATGCCGATTTGACATCTAATTGGAAGATAGGCCATGAATTCTGTGTTGCTAATGCGATCACCAATCTAATTGTATCATGCCTTGCAACAGGAGCAAAAACTTCTTTATAGTCCACTCCAAACTCTTGCTTGTATCCTTTAGCCACCAAGGGCGCCTTGTACTTGTCAACTTCACCATTCTCTTTCAACTTTGTCTTGTAAATCCACTTTACACCGATTGTTTTGTGTCCTTTTGGAAGTTCAGATAACTCCTAAGTATCATTTCTTACGATGGCTGCAATTTCAGCATCCATGGCCTTCCGCCATTTTGATTCTTTGACAGCACTTTCGAAAGATGTAGGGTCATAATATGAAAATAGAGCAAAGTGAGTGAGTGGGTCTTCATATTGATCAATTCCAGTTACCTCATAATCTGACATCCATGCTAGCCGCTTTCGAACACGATGAGAACTTGAACCAACTGCTGCTTCAACCTGTTCATCAAATTCTGGTGTTGTTGGTGAAGTTTCAGCAGTAGTTGGAGCTTCATTTGGTGGAATTTCAACTGCTGGAATTTGTTGTTGTAGGGGCTATTGCCTTTCTTCTTCATTTTCCCCATCAAAATCAGCTTGTATTTGCTGTTTGGTAGTGTTGTCATCCCATTTCCAGAAACTTCCTTCATAAAAAATTATGTCACGACTTATAACAATTTTCTTGGTGATAGGATTGTACAATTTATATGCTTTTGACATCTCACTAACACCAAGAAAAATGCATTTTTCTCCCTTGTCATCAAGTTTTTTTCTTTTTTGATCTGGAATATGAACATATGTGTAGACCCCTCTTTTTGGCTTGGTTTTCATATATATATATATATATATATATATATATATATATATATTCATTCCATTTTTATTTATTTATTTATTTTTTTTGAGCTTTTGGCGCCACCTTGGAAACACCCAGAAGAGGTGATGATGCCTTGAACGAGCAGGGAGGACCTGGCTTCTTGGGAGATCAGCTGCGTGGAACACGTGGTGGAGCAGCTGGCCACAGCCATGGTGGTGGTTGAGGCTCTTGAGGACGCTGAGCGGTGAACAGTGGAGTAGCTGATGGCTTGCGGGGAAAGATAAGAGGGAGGGCAAGAAAACGAGCCAGAGGGGGGGAAGGAGATTTTTGGTGTGGAGAGCGAGTTTTCTGGGAGAGGGTGAAGCTACTAGAGAGATTTTGGAGAGAATCCTCAGACTAGAAGGTGAAGACACCTGCTACAAGGAGACGAAGGACTTCCTGGGAGCATCTTCTTTTCTGTTTGCTTGTAAATAAGCTTTTCAGGTATGGATTTTGCTCATTATTTTCACCATCTTGTTATGGGATATCTTTGTTTGTTTTATGCATGAATTTCAGGCCATAAGATTAGCTTTTACTGATCTTTAGGATGATTGTCATTGTTATATCATGACTTTCTTCTTGAAAAGACCTTGGCTCTGTTTTAGCTCTAGTGTGAGATATCTCAATGCTTAATCCCCTGTTTTTTGTGTAAACCCCTGAATCTCTCCACCCTCTTGCAAGCCCACAGAAGAAACGAGGAAATGGGTCTCCAATCATTGTTTTTCTTGTCTTTGAACTCTGTTTTGTAAATGCTCTTTTTCACATTTTTCTCTGTTTTTAACGGAATGAATCGTGAAAATGGTGAGTTATGGTTTGAGTTGATGAGCATGGTTGCAGTATGTGGTTTCTGGTGAAGAATTTTGCGTAGGTACAGGGTTAGTGGACTCCTACTTTGTCACCTGGTGTGCTGTGAGGTATTTTGAAGTTGGCGACGCTAGCATGCCGATGGTCCACCTTTCCTATCCCCATATTTCTTCATACATACCCACTGCCCACATCTCATTGCATTACCTTTAATCCCATGCATGTAGCTCATCCCATATCAACCAAACCCACGATGCATGTGCCCATGGCTAACCCTTACACTGTCACCACCTTTTCTCTCTCCTCCTCCCGCTATCCCCATGCTTGCATTTTTCTCTCATCACCATTTCGCACCCATCTCCATGCATAAACTCATCACCATTCATGCTCATGCTTCTACCTCTTCATACCCATATCATTTTCTCTCTCCACCATGCCACCAATCTCATGCAAATCACCACTCACACATACCCGCCCATATCTTCCTCCTTACACCACCATGCATATACCCATTCTCACCCCGTCACCTTTGCTCTCTCTAATTTCCTACACCCGTTTCTCACCAACCCTCGCCACTTAACTCTCCAATTCCCTTTTTTATACCCACCTATACAATCATACCCGTTTTCTAACTCCATTATCTGCCATACCCATGTCACACACCTCCCCTGCATGTATTCATTTAACTATAGCTTCCAAACCCATTTCTCTCTCTAGATTTCTACACTATTCTCACCACCACATCCATCCTAACTTTTGTGTAACTCAGTTACTTCATACCCACTAACCCATTCATACCCGTATGCGCTTTGCTGTTGGCCTCGTTGCCAAGGATGAAGTCTCTTGAGCCAACGCCGGACAATAGACCCCTAAGCTATGGCCATTCATACCCATTCATACCCGCTTTTTCAATTTCTCCTATTTTTCAAATGAATGCAACGATAAAACACTCCTCATTTTTATTAGAAAGCCCTAATTTTTTATAACGAATCTCCAAAAATATATAAATTTTGAAATATTTATGGGAGGACTCACCAAAACTAATAATAATATTAATTTAATTTCCTCCACCATTTTATATTGAAAACAATTAATTTTATATTAGTAGGTGCAACTTGATCGGATTAGAAGGCTAGTTTGGACCAAACTCATATATTAATATAGGTATTTTTTTAATTCAGGTCGATCCAATCCTAGCCGGTTGAAACATTATCTATACTGACGAACCGAATATGGGGATGGGCAGGCTGAACATGCCCAAATTGAAGTCCTTCCTGATACATCGTCCGATTGGAGCACAATCGATAATGTGTGTGATTTTCTATGATCTCTACTGGACTCACAGTCAAGCCATGGTTCCTTCCCAGTTAGTGTCTGGTCAACTTAGGCGAACCCCTCTGCAATTTCCCAAGCATTGCCCTGCGTCAACGCGTGGTTGCCCGTGGACGCTTCTGACATCCTTCCGCCCCAGTTCTGGGCATGTGAATCCGTTCTTATAAAAAATAAAATAATATAAGGAATTTTGATTCCCTTATTTGAATATGTTATTTTTAAAAGTAAGCTTTTTTTTTTTAATTTTTATTTTGATTTTATAAAAAAAATTATAAATTCAATTTATATAATATCAACTAAATTTAATTCAAATTTTATTAAAATAAAAATAATTTATAATTACAAATAAATTTTTAAAAATTTGTTTTTGATGAGATATGAATAATAATATCATAATCTTATAAATATTATAAAAAAAGTACTAAAATCCTTTTAAGTGCATAATTGATTTATTTTGTTAAAAATAAATAATAATAATTTAAAATTAATAATTGCTAATACAATTTATTTTAAATAAATATAAAAATAAATAAATTTGATCCTTTTAAGGTATAAACGAGTCGATTTAACATAATATTCTAGACCTTTTTTTATGTAATCTATAATTAATTAATCAAAATTTTGAATTCTAAATTATTCTTAAAAGTTAAAAGACTCATTAAAGAATTTAAAGTATTAATTACGTTTCATTTAATTATCTTTTAATTTTTTTTCTTGTTTCTTAAAATTTTCTTTTTATTTTAAAAAACGGGTGAAAACAACTTGTTTTTGTTCTCTAAAAACAATTCTCTTTTATTTTTTTAAACTATTTTTAAAGAATAATAACTAAACAGTGTTAGAAAATTTTAAAAATATTCTATATTTTTAAAATATAATATTATTTTTAAATCATATGATCAAATAGATTTTTATTATTTAGTTAAAGAAAATTTTCTAAGATGTTTTATTTTTCATGAAAATAAAAAAGAATATTTTAAAGTCAAATCCTAATAGTTTGAGGATGGTTTAAAGCCTAGCCAATAGGTTGGTATAACAACCCACCTTAAAAGGGGCAACTAGGAGAAGATTAGCTGACTCAGGATCGGAATCATCATCTCAACAAATAAATTATGGGTTGAATACAAGACCTATGTATTAGTCACAATACACAAATGTTAGGATGGTTAGTCCAAAGTAAAATCAAGAAATATTAAAGCTTAGGGCTTGAACACAAGATCCAATTATTACTTATAATATATAAATGTTAGCATGGGTAGTTCAAGGTAAAGAACGTAAACATAATCATAACAATATACAAAGAACCGTAAGAGATATAAACATGCAATCATGGGTCTAAACATATATATGATCAATCAATTGACTGAAAACAAACCTACCACCTATGTTTTCTATCCACATTAATATGGTCTTAGGGTCTTATTACCTTAGATCACAATGTCAAGAAGCTTACCTCTTAGTCATCTTATCTAAGAACACTAGAATTTACTTTTTCACTTTAGTTAGGCTCTACAATCTGGCCCAATAGTAGGACCCAAAGTCCCACATAATTTCCCAGTTCCCACTTATGTAAAATTGCATTATATACCTTATACATATATGTGTCATCATGTGGCCTCTCAATATAAATGTCCAAAAGTCCAACAATTCATTTAAATCATAAGAACCCAGGCAAACGGAGCCCAATGAGTGAAGTTAGAGCCAATGAGACTATTGATAAATCTAGATAAGAACTGATGACTAAGTCAAATGTCACTAAAAGACCATCACTTTTCCATCAACCCAACTCAATTTTATTGTATTAGAAATTATTGAGTTTTGATTTGAGTTTCTCAATGTTACCAATAGGATTGAAAGTGCATGTATAGGCATTACCTTTAGGATTTCATTCCCATACACTTTTAACATTCATTCATACATGAATTATGACTAAGAACCACATATTTTCTCTCATTTTCTAGCTTATCAAACAACCATAACTTTAGAAAACTAAGCTCTAGTCTTTCTGTTGTAGTCTTGCTCTAAGTAATGAGAATAACCATAACTTGACATGTGATTCGACTCATGGTAGCTTAGCTTTAAAGGCGTATCAACAAAATTTATACCTTGAATACTATTACTAAAGTAGCCAAGCTACTATAGCATAGTGGTTCTAGGATCGTTCACTGGGAAGGGTTTTCGCAAACACAAGTGATATTCAAATTAGGAAAATAGGTGATTTTCTTATGGATGTTAGCTTTAAAAGAAGATGTAAATGTTTTAGAAAGATTTAAACTAATCTAAGCTAACATTAAAGACTAAAATGAAAGGGTGTAAAAACAAGTTTCTCAAAGATAGGATAACTATGCTCTGGCTCTTATGCAAATTGGAAATCTCAGGATAGGCTCCTCGCGTTGGGGTTGCAACTATGGTGATGCTTGCTTCCCGAACCGGTATGGATTTAGCAAATCAAGTTTTAATCCTTTAAAATGACAAAACAGATGATAGTGAATTTCATCAATGGTTATTCACCTTAGACTTCCTTTGAATGGCTCGTAAGAGATAACTAATGGTCTAAAGCCAAAAGCTTACCAAATATTGGCAACTCAAAGTCATTCCAGGTGATAAACTCACCTTTCAATGGCCATTGAAATTGGTTCTAACGGATTAATACAAAACTTGGAATTGAAAACCTCACCTTCCAATATCTCGTAGGAGATAACTAACGGATAGAAATCCAAAAGCTTATCAAGTATTGGCCGTTGGAAGTTGTCCAAAGGAAATAAAAACCAAATTTTGCATTAATGAACCATTAATGAAAAACGACTACCTTACCTTCCGGGTGCGAGAAATTTCCATGGGATTGCATCCAAGCCATCACATAACATCCATACTTTGAGAAACTAAAAGTTTTAGCCAATCATCCTTTGAGGAAAAGCCCTCAGAGGCTGTTTGGCTACTAAGAAAATAAAATAGTAAAGAGAAAAGAGAGACGAGAGAGCTCTGTATATATATGTGTAAAACGTAACACGCATGTTCTATATCTTTTCCAAGAGGTGATTTCCACCCCTTATATAGTCTTTACAAAAGCAAAAGCTTGTGATTGGTTAGTTACAAGGATAAGAAAGGAAATTACATCAAAAAATACAAAGGAAAATATCTGTGGAGTCGGCAAAAACAGAGGAAAATTCGCACCACGCATGGGTTATGCGAATTTTGAAGGTGTTATGCGAATTTCGCATAACACCTTGTGTCGTGCGAAATTTTCGCACAACCTGGAGCAGTTGGCTTCTGAAGGCCATATCTTCCTCATTTCACCTCCAAATCGTACACGGTTTGAAGCGTTGGATTCTTGACTTCCAGAGATTTGAAATGGTATATAGCATGTAAAAAATGGACTTCGGGAAGTGCTCCAAAAGTGCGAAAGAACACTGCATCTGCTGTCCTCTTTGCTTCTCTTCACTTTGCTTGCTTTTCCTCTTTTCCATTGTTCTTTCCTTGCATACTTTGAACGACTTTGGCAAAGGGCTATGGAGCTCCAAAGCTTGGTTCTTCATGAATTTGAGCTTCCAAAAGCTTTGCCATAACTTGTCCAAGTAGCTCCTCCATCATTTGGCATGCTTGAATTGATTCATAAGCTGATAAAAACATGTAAACTTGCCACAAAATGGTTAAAACCAATTACTAAGGACCTTAATGAATTAATTGGGTTAAATAAATATGATTACTACTCAAAGGTGCTTAAAACCATTATAATTAGGTCTACAAAATAGCACTTTTTGGTAGTAATCAACATGTATATTTGGACATTAAAAGTTATTTCTTATTACTTAACACATTTCCTTCACTTTATGGCAATCAAATAGTCTAAAAAGTAAAAGTTACAAATTTCCATCACATGTAACCTCCTAGTTTTCTAACAATACTTTTCCGATCAATTTAAGAACAAAAAAAAAACAAAAAACTAAGTTAGAAATAAAGATTATAAAGATTAAATTTGATTTTTAAAGAAATGTACGTGGAGGAATTTATTACCAAAATAATTTTACTCTCCTTCACATATCCTTTGGAAGCCTCTCCGCCAAAATAAAGAAGAGAAGAAAAAACACTTGAAGAAGAGAAGATATGGTGAATTTTCCCACCCAATTAGCCTCATGTACTTTTGAAGTATTTGTGAATTTACTGATATATTCTTCTTATCTTCTTACAGAAACAATAATGTTCCCGGGAAAAGAAGAATAACAATAATGCTCTTAAAATTTTATACTTGTCTAAATGTGTCAAATATTTCATAAAATTGCTTACTTTAAGTTAATTAACTATTTTTATTGATTTTCTAGTTATTTTTAATTACTTGAATTAATATTAGATCTTTATGTAGACATAAAAAAAATTAGTGGATTAAATTATCACTAATTCAGTCTTCAAAATATATATATCCTCTTATGGATAAGTTTCTCTAATCTCCAACTATAAAAAAAGGGATAATAATAATAATAAGAAAATTATTATTATTATTATTATCTTGTTGGTAAAACCTCCCGAGAAGAAAATTTGCTAAAATTAAGGAACTAAATCCCTTGAATTAAGCAACTAAAATTGGGGAATTTGAAATTCAAATTCTCTATCTTCACCTATAAATAGAGGTGTTTTCCATCAAGAAGGGGAGAGAAATCAGAAAAATCCAGAAAGGAAAATCCTAAGGAGAAAATCTAAAGGGTAACTTTGTATAGGAGAAGGGGCTTCACAACAAAAGAGGGCTTCACAACAAAAGAGAGCTTCATCAAATCTCCTTACAAGTTGCAAAAGAACTGCTACACGCGTTCTTCGCCATTCAACAATGTCATTCGGGAATAAGCCACTTGTGGCCCTCAATTGATCTTCGAAATCAAGAAAACGTCATCGTCGTCTTTCAAAGTGTGATCAAGGCAAAAGAATCAGAGGAAAAATATTTTTTGTTGGAAATAATATTATTTTTGAGTGTACCCACAACATTTTTAATTTCAATAAATATTTTGTTTGCATTATTTTCCTATTTTGTTTTGCTAATTTTGCAGGACTAAAATTTTACGAAATTTGTGCATACAAATTTCTGGCATGCCTAGTGGGACCTCTCTGTCTCTCATCTCTTTTGTTAATAAATTGATCTCTACCACGTCGATGACACCCAAAAGAACTCAAGTTGTGCATGTCAACAAAGGCAATGACAAAATCGTCATTGCACAATCGACACATGACGCTACTACGGGCCCCATGACTCGTAGCAAAGCAAAATCAACATCTTCACTCTCAACAAAACGAACAAGTGAGTCTGCTTGTTTGCTAAAATCGGTAAGGACACATGATGAGCACCAACCGCTCATAACCTTGGCCTCTCTGGGGGCAAAGAGCCATAGTCCTCGTAGTAAGGGAAAACTCTCTTCAACACTAAGGGACTTTGGGGATAAATCTCCTTGGTCTATTACTGATGTGATTGCGTGCCCAGCTGGTGTACCTTGATTTTGGTCCTCAAACGGGAGTAATCAAAAAAATTTATAACTTATATCACCATGTGCTAGGATAGACTCAGCTAGTATAGCATAGTGGCTCTAAGATCATTCACTGGGAAGGGTTTTCAACTTGCTATTGACATTAATTCAAAGTTGAATTGATGCCTTTTCATTTCAAGGTTAGCTTCAAAAGAAAACATAATCTTTGGTTGAAAAATGATTGGTTTTGAACTAACCAAAACTAATAGTAATTGAAATTACTTATAAAGAAAAGCGTTTCTTGGAGTTTTAGGATCACTGGGGTCAGGCTCCTCATGCAAAAACAGAGTTCTGGTCACTTGAATCTTTTCCTCGCATTATAGAATTAACAATATGTTAATTCTCTAACCGGTGTTGTACAGATGCTTCCCTTTATTGGATTCAAACACTAAATCCCTCTCACTGATTCATCTTGCAATGACTCCTGCTGTAGACCCTCAATTTTGTCCCTTTAGCACATGTCTTTAAAATTCGTTTTCAATGCTCCACAATAGTTCCTTGGTGACCCATAACTACTCATACCACTTACCTTTTTTTTTTGAGTCACCTCGGAGACTTTGGTTGAGGGATTATTTGATCCCTTATTGTGACCCTTGACAGCCCTAATTTAGACTTAGGCTTTTCTTGTTTTTTTTAGGATAGCTTTTAGATACACTTGGCCCATTAGGCATCACCCTAGGCCCACTTAGTTTCATCATAGGCCGTTTAGGCACACTTGGCCCATTTGGACATTTTTAGCGTGACTTATATGACTTGCGTGTTTGCATGGCTCGTGGGGCCCATTTTTTGTTAATTTGTTTATTTTTATTTTATTTTATTATTATTATTATTATTTATTTTTAGTTTTAGTTTTATGATTATCATTCACTTTTTATTGGTTATCTTCCTCTTTATATTATTTTCCTTAACTTATTTATTTATTTATTATTTTTACCATTTTCTAATTTATTTACTTATTTATCTATTTATGCAATTATTTAACTTCTAAAATTTCATGCTTTTGCAAGGAAACTTACGATTGGAGTTTAAGGAAGGTGGGACTCTCCTTGGAAGGTTTTGGAGAGGAATTTGAAATTGGGAAGATTGCTTTTGAATTGGAAGATTTAAAAAGGATAAGCAGAAAAGAAGAAAGGAAATAGGAGATTTTGCCCTTTTTTTAGGAGATTTAGGTTTTAGGGGGTGAGATATATATATGAAAAACAGAAGGAAAAAGAGAGGAAGAAAATTGGGGGGCTGCCACGGGGAGGGGAACTGCAAGCACACAGCCGTATTCCTCACCATCAAGAGGACCAGCACGCAACACAGATTCCATAGAAGACACGCACCAGCAGCAGGTTACTCTGGGGGGAATCTTCAAGGCTGCATCTCCAATGGTACGAGCGCCCATGCTGGTCAAAACTTTCTCTCCATTGACGCCCATGGTAATGAGGTAGCAGTTAAGCAAGACGAAATTGGTGGCCCTCAGATTGAGAAGCTATTACAAAGACATGGTGGCAGGCTTGAACGCAATGGAAAATATTGTGGTTCATGCTATGGAGCAGAAGTGACGGATGATGATTGTGGTAATTCATGTGATGAAGATCGGGAAACATATAAAAAAAGGGGGAGATGAACGCTGCTGGAGAAGGAGACCGCAAGGAGAGCTCTCGTTTATGGGGGATTCCGAACGTTCTAATTAGAGGGATCTCCGGAGATGAATCTGGAATAACACACCATCGGCCTCATCACGCATGGGAGAGGGTTCATCAGAATTGTTTGATTTCCACATCTCTAGACTATCATCAATAAGCATGACCACCAAGCATGGATTTGTCCACAACGGTCTGATTATACATTGATAAATTGCTTAATCTCAAAGGAGAGTCGAGATCGGATCCAAATCTGGCTACCATAAAGAAAGGAAATTGTCGGAGCTCTGGGCTTTAATTCAGATTATAGGATTATTGCTAGCGGTAAAGATTGAAGCCACGTGTATGGGATTGGAGTTTGGGATCAGATTATATGGAAACAGATTGATTTCTCCTACAACCCAATTGGTTGGTCTCTTGGTGATGCTGACAAGCTTTAGCGGTTGCAAGGAATCAACTGTTTGATGGTGGCAATTCGGTTTCCCAGCGGACAGAATATCGTATTCTCAGTAGCTGATTTTGAAACTCTCATGGCTAGAGGGAATTTCATGCACAAGGTTATATCTTACGTTGTGAATGAGGTCCTTGTAAACAGTCTTGCCAACAGCCCTGCTTTTCAGAGATTTTCCGTGAGGACATCTAGAAGGATGGAAGATATCTCAAATAAGGCTGCACAGAAGAGGCAGGAACTTGCTGAGCAGGTGAAGGAGTTGTCAAAGAATTTTGAGTCACCCAAAAATCAGTGAGTTTTGATGGCATTGGTAGAGCGTGATTCTGCAGCAGATGTATATGATTCCTCTGAGAATTGAGGATGGAAAAGGAAGGCTGTGACTGATCTTGAATCGAAATAGAGAGTGTTCGAGAGAGAGAGCACGAAGTGGTGCAGTGGCAACAGTGTAGTGGCTGAGATCGGAGAGACACATGGGTCGGAGGCACGAGGTGAATGGGAGGAGAAAGAATGGGCTTTTGATTATGAAGTTCAAGGGGGATTTCACTCCATTAAGATGCAACGCTTTGGGGATTGTGCAATACACGAGCAGCCACCACACTATGCATTCTTATAATTGATTTTTAAAAATCCTACTGTCACTTTTGGTGGAAAACGGCCCATGCATTATTGGAAAAGGTAAGCTAAAGGTAAGCTAGAACTCTTTGTTTAATTTTTGATGTGTGACTCTTAATTTGGTAGTGGTTTTAGAATTTGAGTTTTTTTTAATTTAATCAATTCCATGACGATATATTCATCTACGCGCTTTAGACTTTATTTTTATGTTTTTATTTCTTTTTTTTTAATGTTAATGTGAATAAAAAAAAAAAAAAATTTGTTTAGGAATGCTTAGATAATTAATTTGGTGAATCTCATATTGGTGTTGTATTTTCGAATATGTTAATTTTGATTTTAATCCATTAATATTCAATTGTGTACTTGATTATAATTTTAGTCACTTAATTTAGTAAATTACATGTTATTATTTTTGTGTTTTGAGTTTATTAATTTTAATTTGGATCTATTACTTAAAGGTTAGAATTGTGTTTAAATTTAGTTTTGATGTATCATTTTAAATTAAAAAAAGAAATAAAATTGATTTCATATAGTTTTTAGCTTTGATTCATTATATTAGAAAAAAAGAATGATTTGATCTCTATTTAATTTAATTTTGATTCATTGCATTAGATTGAAAACATTTGAGTTTTATTTATTTATTTATTTATGTATTTTCTACTCATTTAATTACTTGTTATTCTTTCATTTATTTATTTATTAAGATTGATTCTATAGGTTAGACATATAGTTTTAAAATTTGTTTTCGTTAGTTTTTAAATGATTTTAGGTGCAAGTGCTTTTATAAAATTTTAGTTCGTTAAAATAATTGATCATATGTGTTAAGGATTTGATTTTTAGATTTGCCTTAATTAGTGTTTAATTTATTCACCTATTCAGTTTAGGTATTTTCTATAATATTAGTTCTTTAATAAAATTAATTCTATGATTGAAAATTCATTTTGATTTGTTACTCTTAATTGACGTGTTTTTTTGAAAATTAGTTATTAATTCTTGGTGAGTACCTCGTTAGCTTATTTGACCTAAGTTTGAATAATTTATTGCTTTGGTAGTCTCTGGTGAAATTTACTTTTCGGAGGCCATAAAAAAATAGTGAAGATTGGCCTCCACTCTCATCACCTTCAATTTTCTTGGTTGTAAAAAATTCTACTTTGTGATTTTGTTCTCTTTTGTTTTGCTTGGTATTTTGATTCATACACTTTATTGCTTTCAAATTAATTTCTTTTTATTTTTAAAGTATAACACTATTCTCAAAATCTCATTTTCCTTAAAAATCCATTTCAAAAATTCATTTAGAGTTCTTAGAATCAAAATCTCATTTTTTAAAATAATGTGCAACCATGTTTTGATCAGTTCACATCTTTTAAATAAAATTATAGTTTTGAATAAAACACGAATCAAAGCTTGTGGTCCCAAATAAATGGGATAATTCTAAGCTAAATTCGTGTATATCAATTGGGGAATTGGTGAAACCCCTACATAAGAAAATCTTTTCAAAAATTATTTTTGTTGTCAATTTTGTCACTTGTTGAAATTATGTCTATCTTTTTTTAGGAATTGTATACAAGATGAGTGTGATAATTAGTGTTTTCATATACTTTGATAATTTCTGCTATGCTAATTAAATAACGAACATGCTAGGATTTCTATATTTTATTATTTATTATCTAACCCCTCATGTCTTATGGAAGCGTATTGTAAGTTATCTATGTTATCTAGGTACGTCCCCTATCACTTACTTTCTAAATTTTGTGAACAATCATGTCACTGTGAAATATGCATATGTTTGATAATCCTTAGGTGCTTAGATGTATGCTAGATTCGCTATGATTAAATACATGTTGTTTGCTATACTTCTATACTAACTCTGATGTTTTATGATAGTGCTTGAGAAGCCGTCCAGGTACGCATCCTAACATTCCTTTATTATGATTTGATCTTGTTTGGCATGCTATTTTTTGGAACCACTTAGCCTACTTAGGTATCCATAATTAATCGATTAATTGCCATATTTCCCTTAACTTAGTTAGTAGAGACCTTTATAGGGCTTAGAGGGGTGCTACCTTTTAAAGGTACCTTCCCAATAGGTAACCTGATCCCCGGACTTAGACTTGGGTTTTTCAAAGACATGCTTTTTCCAAAAATTATGGAGTCACATTTTAGGGTTTTTCTTTCTTGTTTTATTTTCCCTTTAAAATAAAAATAAAATAAGTGGCGGCTCCAACCTTTTTCCAAAAATTAATTTTTCACAAATAAAAAGCGAGTCTCGCCGATCGAGTGGGGACGCACGTGAAAAATGCGGGTCCACACCTGCCTCTCACCTAGCATTTGCCATTCAAGGTGATCCTTAACCTTGGACTTCTCTTCTCAAGCTCGCAAGAGATAACTAATGGATGTCTCCTTAGAGTCCAAAAGCTTACCAAGTGTTGGAAATTCTAAAAAATCCTACCTTCAAGTCACCTCCCAAAGGCTCGCAAGAGGTAAACTAGTGCATCTCAATGGACGGAGGTCACTTGCCTTACCAAGTGTTGGCCTAGGTGATTTAAAGGCGTTTTAAGTTAACTAAAAACATAGAAACCATTAACGGGTCACACTTTCTCTTCATTAATAACTGAAACAACAAAACTACTAATTCTTGCACTCGGGAACTTACCCAACTACTTTAGCTCCAAGAAACAAAAAGTCTAGCCACTCATTCTCTGAGGAAACATCCTCAGAGCTTGTTTGGCTAGTAAGAAAAATACAATCAAAATGAGTAGGTAAGGCAACTCTGTGTTTTACTTCCTTCAAAACTATATAACAAATTGTCTTTGAGAACAAGCTCCCGAGATATATCTGTAATGAAAATTACAAACAATATATATGATGTTATTCACCCTTTGTTCTTGCTTATTAACTAAGGAATCCTATGATTGGTTGATTACAATGAGAAAATGGGGATTTAAACATCAAATATCTGAAGAAAAAAATCTAAAAGTGTCGGTCGCAAATATCTGGAAGCACTCAGGAGGATTTCACAGGCATGCAAGATGGCTGTGAAATTTCGCAAGCTGAAGGTCTCTATTTCGCAGCCAAAGGCTGATTTCGTAGCCTGCGAAATTGGCCTTCATCTTGGTGTGATTGGCTTCCAATGGCTATAACTTTTTCATTTCAACTTCGATTCGTGCACTGTTTGAAGCGTTGGATTGCTGACTTCCCAAGCTTCAAAACAACATATAGTATGCATGAAATGAGCTCCAGGAAGTGCTCCAAAAGTTGCTGTCCTCTTGAATTCTTCATGTTAGATTTCTCTCTTTGCTTTCCCTCCTTGCATTCATGATTTGCTTATGACAAAGGACTATAAAGCTTCAAAGCTTAGGTTCTTCATGTAAATGAGCTTCCAATTGCTTTGCCATGGATTCCATAGAACTCTCCTCAATCTTGGATTGTTTTGGTGATCAAAATACTATCAAAAACACCAAAACTTAACATAATTTGATTAGAAACGATTGCAAAGGTACTTATTATGCTAATTGAGTTAAAAGGTAATAACTACTACTCAAAAGTGTTTAAAAGAGTTAATTACAAGCTACAAAATAACACTTTTTGAGTAGTAATCACGATGCCATCTCTAGCACTGGCTCATACTCCGGATCGCTAACTAGAATGTCAAAGGAGGAAAACTACTCCAATCGTTCTGACTCTTTTACTTCTCCCTTCTCGATGACCATGCCAATAATGGCAACTGACACTACATCCATAAATGAACAATTAGCAGAGATGGCTCGCGTTATCGCCAAACTCACTAAGACGGTTGAGGAGAAGGATATTCAGATAGCCTCCCTCATAAACAAGGTTGAGGCATAAGTACAAAATACGGGTGAGTCAAGTCACAGACTCAACCACCCTTTGAATGTTGCATCTCCTCCCGATGATGCACCACATACGTATAGGACAATGCAAGGTGAGAGACAAACGACGGAATCTACCTCAGTGGCATCATTATCTGTCCAACAACTTCAGGACATGATAACTAACACCATTAGGGTGCAGTACGGTGGACCCTCATAGAGTACGCTCATGTACTCTAAGCCTTACACTAAGAGGATTGATAACCTACGTATGCCTATGGGTTATCAACCTCCAAAATTTCAATCATTTGATGGAAAAGGCAATCCAAAACAACATGTTGCCCATTTCGTTGAAACTTGTAACAATGCAGGTATAGATGGTGACTTATTAGTTAAACAATTCACCCGTTCTCTTCGAGGGAATGCTTTTGATTGGTACATAGACCTTGCACCAGAGTGTACCGATAGTTAGGACCAAATGGAACGTGAATTCCTCGACCGTTTCTATAGCACCCGATGAACTGTAAGTATGATGGAACTTACTAACACTAAGCAATGGAAAGACGAACCGGTTGTAGACTATATCAACCGTTGGCGTTCCTTAAGCCTCGACTGCAAAGATAGATTATCTGAGATATCAGCTGTGGAGATGTGCATACAAGGAATGCATTGGGGCCTCTTATACATTCTCCAAGGGATACGACCCCGTACCTTTGAAGAATTAGCTACCCGAGCACATGACATGGGGCTCAGCATAGCCAACCATGGTTCTAAGAAAGACCTTATCGTTGATCAGTAAAGAGAGAGACATGATGGGAAAAGGAGTGATAAGACCTCGAAGAAACCCATCCAGGAGTCAATGACGATAAATATGACTCCTGTCAAAATCTCAGCAAGAGATAAAAAAAAAAAAAAAAAAAGGATTTAAAAGAGGCTGGACCAATCCAAGAAAATGAGAGGTGTCGATTCACCTTGAAGGAATTAGAGGAGAAGAAGTATCCTTTTCCTGACTCTGATGTGCGTAACATGCTAGAAGACTTGTTTCAAAAAAAGGTTATCGAGTTACTTGAGTGCAAACGTCCAGAAGAAATGGGTCGTGTTAATGACCCAAACTACTGTCATTACCATCGAATTGTTAGTCATCCTGTGGAGAAATGTTTCGTTTTAAAATATCTCATAATGAAACTTGCAAAGCAAGGAAGAATTCATTTAGATTTAGATGAAGTAGTGGAGTCAAATCATGCTACAGTCACATTTGGGTCATTTGATCCTATTCCATTACATATTTCGCTTAAGAAATTGGGGGTATGTGCCAGTACTATTCAACACAAGTCACCGAAACCAAAGCAAACATAAGTGTCATGTTAGGATAGCCTTCTTCACCTTTGCTCTGATAATAAATCAATGCCATATGACGAAGAAGGTTGGACATTGGTGACACGAAAAAGACTTTGTAAGAAGCAAGGGTCGCATTCATACCTTAACCTTCCTAGGAGGGGACGACATGAGTGGAATACTCGACAACACCTAAAGAAGAAAGAAAAAAAGAATTATGGGAGAAAAAAAGCGATTGTACAAATAGACGATCTTTTGGTCCAGAAACTCATCACCCTTATCACCTTAGGGGAATACTTCCCCTTAGGGTTCTTTGATAAAAGGGTGGCAGTATCAACTCATATGGTCTCTTGCAATGAGACTTCGAAAGAAGAGGAGTTAAGTGAAGATGAGAAAAGCATTCTTGGTGTTGAGTCAAGAAAAACTAAGGAAGAAGAGGGGGTAGTAATAAGCTTACAACACCTACCCTCGCTATTTAGTAGCCACGAAATGCTACAACTTTCTAATGAGATGCGAAATGCATTGATTCAAGTACTTAAGAATCCAACACTTTTTACCACCAATTTTCCAACAATTCCAATAATTTTAACAACCCAAAAACAACCATTTATCAACCAAACAAAATTTCTCGAAATCACAAAAATTCCAAAAAAATAATCCCAATCATCCAATAAAATTCCTATATCACAAACATTACCTATTCAACTCATAACAACAAGATCTACATTTCTTTTCAAGGAAAAACATATTTAATTAAAGTTTTAGGATTAGGTTTTCCTACCTTAAATATGAAAAATCTAACTGTTGAAACTAAAATCGGACACCATAGGATTGTTTCTTGCATCAAATAGAATATCCTTCCAGAGTTTTACGCGAAACAAACATCATTTGGTAGGTCCACCAGCGTCCCAAAGCCGACGACCCATTCTTCTCCCACTCTCTGTTGACGCCCTGCAACTCTCACTCTTCATTTTTTTTCCTTTCTTCACGTGCCAATCTCACTCACTTTATATATATATATATATATATATATATATATATATTATTAAAACAAATATTAAAATACCACATCCCTTTCTCTTAATAAATTAAAATCATTAATCTTAAACTCACCTTCCATAATTATGAATTAAACCCAACTTATGATTTTTCATCTCACGAAAAATACTATCGTATTCGTAATTTAATTTACTAAAGTCTGCTATTCAAAAACTATAATTTGACTATAATTACCTGAATTATTTTTATTCTAAAATTCACTTAAAACATGATATAATTAACTATTAACAAAATTCAATTTCATAAAAATATTAAATACATAAAATAATTTTTCAGCAACCAAGAAGTTGAAATTTGTAATAACCCTTCACCCATTAATTTTACTAATATTTATTTACCAACAAAAATTTTAAGTAATATTCTAAAACTTAATTCCATAAATTAATTAGTAATTCAATTTATAAAAATTAATATCTCAACTCTTTGATATAACTTTTATTTAATTTACTTCATTTGTCAAATTATTCAATCACATCAAAATTTCAAAAGTTAAATTTATAAAATTCACATTTAATTAATTTACCCCTTTTGTATATATATATATATTTTTAAATTCACATATCATAATTTACTCTTTATTTAATTTCAATTCAACTCCAGTTAATGTTTCGTAATTCTATAAGGTTAAATTCCAATTATAAAAACCAAATTGATTCGTTATAAAATTAAATTCAATTTCTTTTTAATTATCCATTATAAAAATTTGATATAATACAAATTTTTACCAAGTTTTTCTTACTACGATTTTTTTTATAATTACCCAATAACAATTAAATTAATTCCCGTAATGTACTTCATATTTAAATTTTCAAAACCTAATCTCAATTATTTGATGGCTAAATTTTTCTCCAAATCTAAATTTAATTTTTAAAATTCCTATTCCTTAAATCTGACATGACAAAATTTTCAAACTATTGACTTTTGACCAACTTTTCCAAAATCTCTCCCAATTAGATACTAACATGTGGATCTTCACTACTCTTTTTGATCATTTAACCCATAATTTTATGAAAGACTTTATGCTCCTAGAATCTAATGTGTCCTTAAAAAAACCCGAGTAATACTCTTCCACTTAGCATGAAATGTTGAGAAAAAGTTGTTTGCTAGCTTTTGTCCTAGTCTTTTGGGAACTTGTTGTGTTCAACAAGTTAGTTTTTTATTTTCCTAGTCTGTAGGTGTTAGTTTTGGCACGATATGTAGTGCCTATTTTCTTGCTTTTATTTTTTATATATAAGCCTATATAAAGGCAGTTCTTTTTGTTGAATAAGATAGACGATTAATATTTAATCAGTTCTCCTTTTACTTGTTTCAGTAGAAACATTATTATTTCTTTTCTTTATCTGTAACAGTGGTATCAGAGCATGGTAGAGAGAGAGTGAGAAAAGTAAAGTTGAGAGTGCCAAACAAAACAAAAAGAAGTGTGTGAGATAGAGTCATACAGCAGCAGCTTCATTTTTATTTCACCTAGTCTCTTGTTTTTTACAGCAGCAGTAGAAGAGAACAATGGCCTCTGAAACTTTTGTGCAACTAGCCATTCCACGTTTTGATGGTCATTATGATCATTGGAACATGTTAATGGAGAACTTTCTAATATCTAAGGAGTATTGGCATGTCGTCTCTCAAGGAATTACGGAACCAACAGATAGTGCGACAATGACACAAACACAAAGAACGGAGCTAGACGGGCAGCGGTTGAAAGATCTCAAGGCAAAGAATTATCTTTTCCAAGCAATTGATCGCTCAATCTTGGAAACCATTCTTTGCAAAGACACTTCAAAACATATTTGGGATTCCATGAAGAAGAAGTACCAAGGTTCTGCAAGGGCAAAGCGGCAGCAGCTTCAAGCACTTCGCACGGAGTTCGAAACACTTCGAATGAGATCAGGAGAATCAGTTACAGAGTATTTCTCTCGAACAATGGCGATCGTGAACAAGATGCGGATCCATGGGGACAAGACAAAGGACGTGACCATAGTAGAGAAGATTCTTCGATCCATGACACCAAAATTTAATTTTGTTGTTTGCTCAATAGAAGAATCTCATGATATTGATGAACTTTCAATTGATGAATTACAAAGTTCTTTATTGGTTCATGAGCATAAATTTAACCAGCAGGAGAAAGAGGAGCAAGCTTTGAAGGCCTCAACAGAAAATCACTTGGTGACAAGAGGAGATAGAGGACAAGGTAGAAGTCGAGGCAAAGGCAGAGGAAACTATGATCGTGGAAATCAACACCAACACCAACGCCAAGACAACCGATTTCAAGGAAGAGGACAAGGTGGCAACTACTCAAGTACATATAAATCAAGGTCAACAGACAAGTCCAATGTGGAGTGCTACAGATGTCATAGGTATGGTCACTACAAGTCTGAATGCCGAACTAATATGAATAAACAAGGTGAAGAAAGAACTAACTTTGCAGAAAAAGAAGAAGAGGTGTCTCTTTTGATGGCGTGTCATGGGAATCAAGGCACCCATCCGAACTTGTGGTATATAGATACTGGCTGTAGTAATCATATGTGTGAGGACAAGTCAGCTTTCTCGGACTTGGATGAAACATTTCGCAACTTTGTAACTTTTGGTGACAACTCCAAAGTCTCTGTAATGGGCAAAGGAAGTGTACGAATTCACTCCAAAGAAAAATCTGATCAGATTATTTCTAATGTCTTTTTTGTTCCAGATTTAAAAACCAACTTGCTTAGTGTTGGTCAACTTCAAGAGAAGGGATACGAGATTTTTATTAAAGATGGAGTTTGTCGCATCCAAGATGAGAAATTAGGCTTAATTGTTCAAGTCAACATGACTACAAATTAGATGTTCCCGCTGTATCTAGACAACACTACTTAAAATTGTTTCTCTACGAAATTGATGGATGAGGGATGGTTGTGGCATTTTTGCTACGAACATCTGAATTTTGGTGGTCTAAAGACGCTACAAAAGAAGAACATGGTGACTGGACTTCCACCAATTCAGACTCCTTCTCAAATTTGTGAAGAATGTGTTGTTGGTAAACAACATCGATATCAATTTCCTAAAGGAAAATCATGGAGAGCGAATAAGGTGTTGGAGCTAGTTCACTCTGATATATGCGGACCCATTAATCCAACATCCAATGGTGGTAAACGTTACTTTATAACGTTCATTGATGATTATAGTCGAAAAACTTGGGTTTATTTTTTGCAGGAGAAATCTGAAGTTTTTTCAACTTTCAAAAGCTTTAAGATGTTGGTCGAAAAAGAAGCAGTCAAACCTATTAAGATTTTCCGCAGTGATCGTGGTGGAGAATACACCTCACAAGAATTTGTAAATTTTTGCGAGAACCATGGTATTCAAAAGCAACTTATAGCAGCATATTCGCCACCGCAAAATGGTGTTTCAGAAAGGAAGAACCGTACAATTCTAAACATGGTGCGGACTATTCTGTCAAAGGGTCATATCCCAAGAAGTTTTTGGCCTGAAGCAATCATCTGGAGCATTCACATTTTGAACAGAAGTCCCACTCTAGTTGTTCAAAACGTGACACCTGAAGAATCATGGAATGGACGCAAACCAAGTGTCAACCACTTCAGAATCTTTGGTTGCATAGCATATGCTCATATTCCAGATCAAAAAAGAAAAAAACTTGATGACAAGGGAGAAAAATGCATTTTTCTTGGTGTTAGTGAGATGTCAAAAGCATACAAATTGTACAATCCTATCACCAAGAAAATTGTCATAAGTCGTGACATAATTTTTTATGAAGGAAGTTTCTGGAAATGGGATGACAACACTACCAAACAACAAATACAAGCTGATTTTGATGGTGAAAATGAAGAAGAAAGGCAACAACCCCTACAACAACAAATTCCAGCAACTGAAATTCCACCAAATGAAGCTCCAACTACTGCTGAAACTTCACCAACAACACCAGAATTTGATGAACAAGTTGAAGCAGCAGTTGGTTCAAGTTCTCATCGTGTTCGAAAGCGGCCAGCATGGATGTCAGATTATGAGGTAACTGGAATTGATCAATCTAAAGACCCACTCACTCACTTTGCTCTATTTTCAGATTGTGACCCTACAACTTTCGAAAATGCTGTCAAAGAATCAAAATGGCGGAAGGCCATGGATGCTGAAATTGCAGCCATCGAAAGAAATGATACTTGGGAGTTATCTGAACTTCCAAAAGGACACATAACAATCGGTGTAAAGTGGGTTTACAAGACAAAGTTGAAAGAGAATGGTGAAGTTGACAAGTACAAGGCGCGCTTGGTGGCTATAAAGGATACAAGCAAGAGTTTGGAGTGGACTATAAAGAAGTTTTTGCTCCAGTTGCAAGGCATGATACAATCAGATTGGTGATCACGTTGGCAGCACAGAATTCATGGCCTATCTTCTAGTTAGATGTCAAATCGACATTTTTGCATGGAAACTTGGAGGAACATGTATTTGTTGATCAACCTCCTGGTTATATTAAGGTTAAAAATGAGCATAAAGTGTATAGATTAAAGAAAGCTCTTTATGGATTAAAACAAGCCCCACGGGCTTGGTATAGTCGCATTGAGGCTTATTTTTTGAAAGAAGGTTTTCAAAAATGTCCATATGAGCATACACTTTTTGTCAAAGTTAGTAATGGAGGGAAAATGCTCATTGTTTGCTTATACGTAGATGATCTTATATTTACTGGCAATGATAGTGTCATGTTTGAGAGGTTTAAGAAGTCTATGATGGTTGAATTTGAAATGTTTGATCTTGGTATGATGCATTATTTTCTTGGCATCGAAGTGGTGCAGAGTGATACTGGAATTTTTATTTCTCAAAAGAAATATGTGCAAGAAATTTTGAATAGGTTTCAGATGAAGGATTGTAATCTTGTTAGTACACCAACTCAGTTTGGCTTGAAGCTAAACAAAGATCACGGAGGAAAAAAGGTGGACAGCATAATCTATAAGCAAATTGTGGGTAGTTTGATGTATTTAACTGCAACAAGACCAGACATAATGCACTCAGTGAGTCTAATTAGCAGATATATGGAGAATCCAACAGAGTTGCATTTTTTAGCTGCCAAGAAAATCTGTTGTTACTTGCAAGGAACTAAAGATTTTGGGTTGTTCTACAAGAAGGGTAAAAGGTCAGATTTGATTGGATTTACTGACAGCGATTATGCAGGAGATCAAGATAATAGGAGGAGCACTTCGGGTTATGTTTTTATGCTGGGCACAGGGGCTGTTTCGTGGTCATCTAAGAAGCAACTGATTGTCACTTTGTCCACCACTGAAGCTGAATTTGTTGCAGCAACAGCTTGTGCTTGTCAAGCTATCTGGCTAAGGAAAATTCTTGAAGAGCTCCATCTCAAGCAAGTGGGAGCTACTACAATTTTTTGTGACAACAGCTCAACCATCAAACTCTCCAAAAATCCCGTGCTACATGGAAGAAGCAAGCATATTGACGTGAAGTATTATTTTTTAAGAGATCTCAGCAATGATGGAGTTATTGATCTTGTCTACTGCAGAAGTGAAAACCAAGTTGCTGATATTTTTACTAAACCCCTTAAATTGGCTGCCTTCTTGAAGCTGAGGAAGTTACTTGGAGTTTCCACTCTAGAAGATTCAATTTGAGGGAGAATTCTGTGTATTTTAAATTGTATGATTGAACACATTAGTTTAAGGGAGAGTTTGTTGAGAAAAAGTTGTTTGCTAGCTTTTGTCCTAGTCTTTTGGGAACTTGTTGTGTTCAACAAGTTAGTTTTTTATTTTCCTAGTCTGTAGGTGTTAGTTTTGGCACGATATGTAGTGCCTATTTTCTTGCTTTTATTTGTTATATATAAGCCTATATAAAGGTAGTTCTTTTTGTTGAATAAGATAGACGATTAATATTTAGTCAGTTCTCCTTTTACTTGTTTCAGTAGAAACGTTATTATTTCTTTTCTTTATCTGTAACATGAAAATGAGTCCCATGGTTTGGTGCATCAAGTCACCACAGGTAGAAGATTTTCTGGAGAGAAGAGGGAAAGCGGGCAGTAGCTGGAAAGGGGGATTGGGAGAGAAAAACAGAGTGGGATAGAGGTTTTCAGCAGGTGGTGGTTTTGAGAGTGGGAGAAAAATATGGGAGTAGAAAAAATGGGGAACGAAAACAGAGAGCTAGGTACATGAGAGAAAAGAACAGAAAAGAGAGAACAGTTTTGGAGAGAGAAGTGAGCAGTTTTTTTGCACCTAATCGTCACTTTCACATAGACAGAGTAAGAGATTTTTAGGGCTTGGAATCAGTTTTCTCTTTCCTTTTTTTGTTGTTGTTTTTTTTTTTTTTTTTCCTCTCTTGTTTCAGATAAAACCTAGTTGAGAATTTGAGTTGGTTTCATGAGAATTGAAGTGAAAAGTTTGGGAGAAAATTTGGGTGATTATGGAAATGGAAATCCACTTTGTGGGATGGAAATGGCCTTTTTGATTGATTTTGTTCTTGGGTAGTGGGGAGTTTTTTTGGTGATTTTCTTGTTCTTTTTTTTTTTTCTTTTCTATGAAGAATCCATTTTTGGATGCTCTGTTCAAACCATGATTGGCTCCGAGCCCTTCGGATGGCTTCTTATGGGTTTCTTCTTTATGGCCCTGGTTCTTATGCATGGTGTCAGTATCTTGATCGTGCTTTGCCAGAGCAAACTGTAGAGAACCTATTACTGAAGGTCTTATTAAACCAAATTGTGCTCGGTCCATCTGTTGCTGCTATTGTTTTTTTTTTTTACATGGAACAATATATGGCTAGGAAAGCTCTCAGAACTTCCAAATAAGTACCAGAAAGATGCCATTCCCACACTAATTACTGAATATAAGTTATAGATCCCTGTCAGTGCATTGAACTTTTGGGTGGTGCCGCTTCAAGCCCGTGTAGCTTTCATGTCCATAGGCTCTATATTCTGGAACTTCTGCTTGTTTGCAACTATGGGTGAAGAATTTGAAGAAAAATATGAAGGAATTTGAAGACAAAATATGGAGGAACACCTCAATTCATTCTGTGATTCCTTCCTTTACAATGAATGAAAGCATAAATAAATAGCCTACGGATATGAGACAATTCCGGAATGGAATTTCCCTTACATGGAAAGTGAATAAACTCTTACATGAGAATTAAATAAACTACTCTTACATGGAAAGTAAATAAACTACTCTTACATGGAAAGTGAATAAACTACCTTGCTAGAATTATTCCTAAATCAATTATAATAAAGGTTGTACATTACACTAATTAGGGAAGTAAACAGAGGATGCTGGCTTGATTTCCAACAATGGGCAAATAATAAAATAATTTTCAAAATTCCGGATTTCCAAATAATCTTATTTTTCCCTTCAATTTTCAAATAATTTTTTAAAGTTCCAATTTTTAAATTTTCCGAAATTTCACTCTCGAAATAATTTTTCAAAGTTCCAATTTTTAAATTTAATTTTCTGAAATTTCATTTTTCGAATAATTTTCCAAAACTACCATTCTCAAAATTTTCCAAAATTCCAAAAGTTTAAGTTTAATCTTTAAAATACCATTTTTCAAAATTTTCAAAATTCCAAATTTAATTTTTAAAATACCATCTTCAAATAAATTTTCCAAAAGTTCCAATTTCCAAATTTATTTTTTTTAAAGATTCCATTTTCAAATAAATTCTCAAAATTCCATTTTTAATTTAATTTTTCAAAACTCCAATTTTTAAGTTTAATTTTCAAAACTTTAACTTTCGAAACTTTAATTATTTTTAAATTTAATTTTCATAACTTCAATTTTCGAATAATTCTTCAAAATTTTATTTTTTTAAATTTAATTTTTAAAAGCTCCAATTCTCAAATAATTTTCAAAATTCCAATTTCTTTCAAATTTAATTTTCAAAACTCTAATTTCTTTCAAATTTAATTTCCAAAACTCCATTTCTTAAATACTAATTTTCAAAGCTTCAATTTCTAACTTTAATTCTCCAAAATTCAAATTTTCAAAATTTCTATTTTCAAATAATTTTCCAAAATTCAAATTTTCAATTTAATTTTCAAAACCCCATTTTTTAAAGTGTAATTTTCATAACTTTGATTTTTTTTTTCAACTTTATTTTTCTTTTAATTTTCAAAACTTCAAATTTTAAATAATTTTCAAAACTCCAATTTTCAAATTTAATTTTCCAACTTTAATTTCAAATTTAATTTTCAAAACTCCCATTTCCAAATATTTTTCTCAAAATTCCAATTTTTAAATTTAATTTTTGAGACTTCAATTTTCAAATAAATTTCAAAACTCCAGTTTTCTTTCAAATAGTTTTAATTCCACTTCATTTTTTCAAATATTTTAAATTCACAAATTTTTTTTGATTTTCAAATAATCTTTTGTTTTCCTTGTTTTTTTTTTTTTTTAATAAGCATGAATGAATTTTTCATAATTCCAAATAATGGAATTTGTGGGATTAATTTATGCAAAATCAATTGGGTTTTGGTGGGGGCCCTATATATAAGTTTTCTCTTTTGATTGTCAACTGTTATGCTTAATGGATATTGTTTAATCTTTATTATGCTTTTTGATATGCATGTAATAATTTGATACTTGAGCTAACCTTGTTTTCATGATAGCGTATTATTATTTGCTGCCAAGGTATGCTCTCACTCCCACTTTGCTTATTCTCACATATGATTCATTTTATTATTTGATTATTTCATTGATATTTATGGATTTCCTAGTTAATTGTCATGTTTGTTTTACCTTATTTAGTAAAGAC
The DNA here is from genome assembly GCF_030704535.1 of Vitis vinifera. Classification (NCBI taxonomy): domain Eukaryota; kingdom Viridiplantae; phylum Streptophyta; class Magnoliopsida; order Vitales; family Vitaceae; genus Vitis; species Vitis vinifera. Next base: position 15,628,901 of record NC_081823.1, on the reverse strand, counting down.
CTATTTTTAGGGGCTTAGAGGGATGATACAGTCTTTATCGTACCTTCCCAATAAATAACCTGACCCCCGGATCTAGATTCGATTTTTCACAGACTATCTTTTCCAAATAAAGAGTCACACTTAAGGTTTTCTTTCTTATTTTGTTTTCCCTTAAAAAAAATAAAACAAAAATAAATGACGACTTCAAGTATTTTTCTAAAAATCAATTTTTCATCAAATAAATAAAAAAATTTCGTCATCGAGTGGGAACACATCTAGTGAATGCAGGCCGGGTCCACACATAGCAACCCAATTTGAGATGCCATCCACTACCGATTGATACACCGGTGCCACTTCACTTCTCTTACCTCCAACATTCAATATTTAAATACTGACATATTACTCCGTCCATACCCCGGATTTTATATACAAGCAACCAGATTGTCGATTCATCCATTCATAGGTTAATATTCATAATTCATCTACATAAAGTATAAATTTTTTTTTTTTTGCTACTATCTTAAATTTTCTGAAGTGATTTTTAAAGGGTAAAGCAAGTCCATGCTTTTTTTTCTTTTTTTTTTTTAAATAAAATATTTCACTTTTATATAAAATTTTCTATTTTTTCTTTTAAAAAACAAAGTGTATCCAAACATATACTAAATGTGACAAATTTTGTTCATAAATTGTGATTGTTACTATATCGTGAATGAGAATTTTCTTCTATATTTTGTCTTGAAATTGTGATTAAATATGTAAATTTTGTTTCCAAATTGTGATTGGGTTATTCAATTTTTAATAAGTATCCACTTTGGATACATTTTTTTTTTAACATATTTCTAAAAACAAATTAATATAAACAAGTTAAATATGTTACAACTAAAAAATAGAAAATAATTTTATTTTCTTAAAAATATAAAAAATATTATTTTTTGAGAATTTATTTTAATAATTTTAATTTATTTATTTTTAGATTATTTTAAAAATAATTATATAAATATGGTGAATAATTATTTTTTAAAATATTTAAAAACATAGAAAACATGTTCACAACAGTTCAAGTTTCTAATATTAAAAAATTATTTAAAAAAAATAATTCTTAGAAACTAGTTTTCAAAATTATTTTTAAAAACAATTTCCCTACCGTTTCAGTTGATTTTCAGGTTTATTACATAAGGATAGAGAAGAAAACGGTTGTGGGAAGAAGAATAATTTCATGTTGGAAGGAAGTACAGAGTTAGGTTTTGGTTTGGAAGATGTCTAAAACTGATATTTTTGTCTTCATGGCAAATAATGAAATCTTGTCCTTTGATGTCTCTTAACCTTGACCACCGGTTAGAATCCAAAATTTTTATGATGTTAGCGGGTGTTTGACAAATCAAATTAATAACTTAAAAGAGACCTAATAATTTAATTTAATTCATTAGGTAAATTAAGTATGTTTGGTAAAACAACTTAATGGTATGATTTAAAGTAAAAAATAATTTTAAGTAACAAAGAAAAATAATTTATTTATTTTTAAGTCTATATCTTCATTTTATATTTTTATAATCATTTATCTTAATTATCCTCACAATCTCTTTTACCACTTCATGATCTTCATTGGTACTCGAACTCATTTTTTCTTAATTATAATTTATGAATATAAATATATCAATTTAATTATTTTGAATAAATTTTAAGTTAATTTTATCAAACAACCTTAATACTTAAAATAAAATTAAGTAATAAGTTTTAAGTATATAATTTAATTTAAAGTTAAATTATTAAATAATAAGTATTAAGTTTTACCATATACCCCTCAATGTTATTATAAAAATTAGAGGGTAGTATTTTAATTATCAAAAGAATTCTCACAAGGTATAAGGATAATTTCTCATAAAAAATTTATACCTTGCTACTACAATATTTTGAAAAAAATTTAATGTCATAGAAAATATGTTAGAAAAAAAAATTATACAATGATAAGGTAAGTTTTTAATATGCTCTCTACTTCATCCCAATAAAATTAGTTTGAGATAAAGATGAACATGTTAGGGGTAGGTCTAAAATTTTAATTTTAAAACATGAGTCGGGTTTACAGATTGCTTTATTCTATTCCATTTACGGTACAATTTAAATAAAAAAATTTAGTATAAACTATATTATTATTTCTAATGTAATTAAATTTTTTTTAAAAATAAAAGTAAAAAATTCTTATATTTATCCTACCCTGTTTATTTATTTGTTAAAACGAGAATAATAATAGGTTTAAATAATTGCACCAGTCTATTTTTGTTTTGCTAATAGGAAGATCTTGTACTAAGAGTGCGATGTTCTTATTACTTCATGCTTAATAAAAACAAAACAACAAATTAATTTACGTACATTATAAGATCCATAATGAAGATGGGGGTAGCATGCAAGAATTCATAGACCAAAACAGGCTAGTGTAGTACGTATATGAATGAATCATACAGTATTTAGCCTGGTGGATTGCTTAACAATTCAAAATTGTATAGTGAATACTTGCTATTGCTATACAATGATGAATTGTTTCGTGCGTGGGAGTCAAAATAAGTCGTGGGGCCACCATGTGCACGGTGCACCCATGTGTAGGTTGGGGCTCAAATGTATGGGTAACACCTCCCATTTATTGAGACTCACTTGAATCCGGGATCTCATGCCTCAATTAAATCATTATGTAATGAATCTTATTAAATAACTTCATCTAAACAAAGAATTACGTAAAAACCCGTTGAGTGGTATGTTTAAAAAACATTTCTAGTGTAAAAAAAAAAATTGTATTTGAAAAACAATTAGGTGTTTGACAAAATTTTTAAATTATATATAATATTTTTCAGAGAAACATTTAAAGTTCATTTGATAGTAATTCTAAGAAGTGCTTTTAACCTAAAAAGTGTTTTATTTTATTTTAAAAAAAATTAGGTGTTTGACAAGATTTAGGAAACACTTCGAAAATTTTGAAAAATTATTAGTAATAGTGATTTTAGGAAGTATTTATAGTCTTTTTAACACTTGAAAATTTTAATCTTTCAAGTATTAAAGATACTAAAAACACTTCCTAGAATCACTGTCAAACACATTCTATTGATCTTTGTGCAATGATTCTTGATGAAAAAATTAGAGAAAAGCAAAAAAAACACAAAGATTTAATGTAGTTTGACGGATTGTCTACAACCACGGGAATAGGAAAGAAGACTTTCATTATATGTCAAATTAGGGTTACATAAAAAAGTAATTATACTTACCCTCAGGTAATGAAATTCCAAAAATACCCTTAAATTGTAGGGAGGCATTGCCCCCCACTCCGCCCTAACCTATCGTTCACCCTTAACAATAAAAATACAAGCTTGAATGGCAAATGTCGGAGTGGAGCGAAGTGGAACGATGACATTTGCTCATTTTTTTCTCCTATATATGTCTTTCCTTCAATATGAGCCACATACTACAACACATTCTTAAAACTTGTTTGATAGTGATTTTAGAAAGTGTTTATAATATTTCCAACATTTGAAAAAAAATTTCATTGAAATATTAGAAATGCTAAAAACTTTCTTAAAAACACTAGCAAATATACTCTTATGATATTAAAATTCACCTGTAGTATTTTATAAAGAAACACTCGATAGGTAATTTACTTAAAAATATTTTCTTGAAACACTGTCAAACACACTCTTAATATATTATTTTAAAAACACTTCTAAATAAAACACTTTTATCAAAATATTTTGGATAAAAATATAGTAAAACTCACTACCATGAACAGTTTAGCTGTTAACTTTGATTTACATCAAATACTTTATCAAACAATGGTAAAAGACTATGAAAATTATATTGTTAAATTATTATAATATTATAAAATTCAAAAACAAGGTTGGAAAACTTCAACTATATTCAAACAACATGAGATCAGTCAAACCTTATAAAATGGATCAAAATAATCCTCTTATACATCAAGTATATATCTATCAACTCACATAAAGTGAAACCTACCCATGAATCATGACGGAGCACAAACCTTTCATTTGGAAGCCACGGTATATACAAAACAAAAGGATTGCTTCATAGAGGTGTGAGTAGGTACATTAAAGTTTGTTGTATTAGTGTCCCACACGCATGGATCATCCCAAAGCAGGTATGCGTTAAGTGGATCCAGTACTGAGAACCAGTGGGTTTGCTTTGATGCTACTTCACCTTCATATCTTGTTCGGTCCATGTGTCCACTAACCCTGGATTTGCTTATCTGGAAAAGCTCCCTTACCGCTGGACAAGTGAATATTTTATATATATATGCTTCCAATTTTTCCATTGATCCAAGCGGGCCCTTGCTGTTTCTGCTTTCATACTCATCACATAATCTTTTCGTACATCGATTTCAAAACATATGTTATTCATACATATTAACTTTGTGTATTACCGACCATAGTCTATAATTTATATTGATTAACGTGTCAAGTCTTTTGTGGGCACGCAATCCTCCAAAATACATACTATTATTTTCCATGAAACAAAAGAGACATGATAAGAACAAAGCTGTCTCAATGCTGAGTCCCTCAAAAGGTGTGGGGGGCAAAGCTTTTCGTAACTTAACTATTCCGTTCAATGAATCATTTGCCTATTATTTAAAATAATATATATGAGGTGCACATCGCTGATGGGAAGCTGTCTACATTATTTAGCTATTTAAAGGCCTAGTTCCATTGAGAGAGTCATTGCCTCCATCCATCTTTAATTTTCTAAGTTACTTTGCCTTGCCTTGGCTTCTTCTATTCATCTTGTTCGCAGAAAATGGCCTACTCTCTCCCTGAAAACTGGAGATGCATGAATGCCGATCACATGTTTGAAGGAATTGAAGAGATTTCAGAAATCAGCACAGCCCTTCTCATGTCATTGCTCGATGAATCACAAGGCGATCAAGAGGCTGACAATGATCGATTGACCAGTATGATCCAATCGCTAGAAGAAGAGATCCATCATCATGAGGTGACCATCAGTCCACAGGAGTATGATCATCAGTTGAAGGGTCAGGATGGCTTGGCTTCAGTTGATACGGAATTTGATTGGATTGATATGGAGGTGATGCCATCTTATACTAATATCACCAACTGCTACATGGACCTTTGTGATGATGATCTGGAAATGGATGGCATAATCCAATATTCTCAACTCAATTGGGATAGTACTGTTTCCTTGGAAGAGCATGGGTGTAATTCTTTGTGGCTGCAAACATATGACTCTGGGATGTATAATTAAAGGTGTTGTACGTGTAAATCTTAGTTGTAAAAGCCTCTGGAGGGCACAATGAATTATAGATAATGGCCATATTTGTTCACCACCACATCTTGTCTCTTCACTCTATCTATTAGTAGTGTGAGAAGAAACTGTGAGTCTCTTTGCTGGTTTGATTTATAGATAATTTTCTATTTTTAGAAACAAGGGTTATTTGATTAAAAGGCTCATCAAAAGGCTAGCTAATTTTGTAAATTTAACCCTTTATAATTTTTTTTATCATATTTTAACTAAAATGCCCTCATTCTTTTCTTATAAAGATAATATTTTCTTGTAAAACCTACATAAAAATACTTGAAATAGTTAAGGATATTTATATCATAATTGAGTTACTCTTCAATTAAGGAAAAACATGGAAGAAGTTAAAATCACAAATATGAGGATTATCTCATTTATTTTAACCAATTAATTATAGAAACAATTAATAAAACATTGTCTTAGTTTTTTTTTAGTATTATTTTACTATTGTTATATGAAAATAGTTTTTAAAAGTAAAGTAAAATAGAAAACAATTTGTTTCTTGGTTTATAAAAATAAATGGAAAAGTTTAATAAATAAAAAATAATTTTAAAAAGCTATAAAAAAGAAATAATGTAGAGTACAATTTTTTTCTTGTTCATTTTTTTTCCATTAGCTAATATTGTAAATCTCAAATATGATCAGTCTCTCTTTAAATTATGTATTTTTTTTTTTAAAATTTCATAATTTTTTTAACATTTTTCAATAGATTTTAAATTAAAGTAATGTATATAGATTCGCTAATTTTAAAAAATAATTTAAAAATAAAAAATAATCTAATTAATACTAGAATGTTACTTTAACTCATAATTGGTCTAATTAATATTAAAAAGTCATAATGAACTAAAACTCATCCTTAATGAATTTGTTATATATATATATATATATATAGAATTTATGAAGATATTTTTACTATATTTCCTTATTCTATAAGAAATCTAATGATAACCTCAAATGAAATTAGAAAATATTCTATATCATATTCATTCTATTAAAAGAAATAAATTCCAATTAAAAATTTGAAACATTTCTCAACAATTCGCACCTTGAATCGAATTCTGTTAAAGTCAATCTTCCATCTCTCTATGATATATGATTTCCTGTAGCGTCTCGCTCTCCTAGTGTGTCATAGTTCTCTTCATGCACCAAAGTCTTATTGTGCACCATGATCCTCTTGTTTATTGCATCACATTCCAATGAGAGAATACATAATTGATTCTACCTTAACTAAAAATTCCCTTTTGAAGTCCTTTCCTATGTGTTGTTCTTTTTTTCTCTTTTTAAAATCTTCAAATAAATCTCAACAAACATCTTCAACCAAGAATCTTCTAAACATCTTTAATCAAGATTCTTCTGAGCATTTTCAACCAAAATTCTTATAGACATATTTAACCAAGACTCTTTAAAACATCTTCAACCAAGGCTCTCATATCACATGTCTAATTATTGTGTTTGCTTCTTCCATGAAAAACTAGATTGGCCAATGTGACTATTGATTCATTATCACCATAAATCTTTGTGGGAACTTTTTAAGTATGCTTTAAGTCAAAAAGCATTCAATGCAACTACATTGCTTGAGTAGTACCACTAGTAGTTGCAATATACTCAACTTCTACTATTGACAAAACAACTACTTATTGTTTCTTTGATAAGGAAAAACAACCAAAAAAAAAAAAAAAAAATTTTGAACTAGAATAAAATGCATAAGTACTTGAAGTACTTTTTGGATTTTTCTACATCACCTCACCAATTTGTTAATAATCATGTTAATAATCTTCGGATTACCTTTTGAAAAATCCTAGATCCAATAATAAATTGTTTCAGCTTTCAAATTTTCACTCTAGGTCATGAATGGAACCACAGTCAAAATGGGAACCACTTCGTTTCACAACACAAATACCTTTCACCTTCTCTTTAGAGAACTTTTTATTCTTAAGTTCTTTGTGTCTTTTTTTCAAGGAAAATAAAATTGATCCAAAGAGTTTTTGAGAGAGAGCGAGATAAAGATATTTTTTTAAAAAATTTGTATATATTTAGTGGGGTGGTTTCTAGGCAGTTTCTGGGAGTTCTAACTCCCAGAAACTGCTCCCCCCTAGATCTCTAATTTGTTGGATCGAGTTGGGTTAGCCCGACTTGGGCACCCACCCAACTCCAAATCTCTCACTTGCATAAGATGGGTTGATATAATCAATCGATAATCATCCAAGTCCATTCTCTCAACTTTTTGAAGGTGATTCATACAGGTAAATGAGCCATGTGACCATGCAAGCACATTTGCAATTTGGGAGCTTATAAAGTTATGTACCTATTAGGGATACATAATAGCTTAACCCCAAAATTATGAGTGAACAATTATAATCATGTCTCATTGTACCCCAAGTTTATTTAGTCACATTTTAATGTATGCACTTAATCCCTCAAAGCTACATACTATACAACATTACAAATGTATTCACAATTATATTAGCTACAAAAGCAATATAACCGATCGATTGTGAATGCATCTTTATCAATGTAACTAAAAAAAAAAAGTCTTTCTTTTAAGTTCATGTCTTTTAGATTCAAATTAATTGCTTACCCAATATGTCTCATAAGGATAAATTATTTTATTTCCGTTGGAAACATACCAAAGTAGCAACATTAATTTGTCACCTCCAAACATAACCAAAAGTACAAAGAGTACAATAGTGGGCTATTATAATTGTAATAAGCCCTAAGGATCTCACACACAGTGAAAATGTAGGGATTAATCACTCACTTTCCTTATTAGTCACTTTCAAGCACATGTAGTATGAAATACATGCTATGGTGGTTTCTTTTCACTTTGAGAGTATGTCAAATTACCACCATATAGACATCAACTAAGAGTTTGCTTGAGTTTCACATTTATAGTTCTCTTCAAACCTTTTATGCTAAAAATCAAGTCTGATTCAAACATGCAAATGTAAGTGTGGGCGATTACATTCAATCAAGATGTCATTAATTATAGACCTCATCTTGATACTTAATCAAGGTGCCACTCATTATCTTTGTATACTTTTTACTCATTTATCATCATCAGTATACCATGTCTTATCCCAACTTACAAACACATTGATTGGGATGGTTGCTCGTGTGAGAGAGCCAACCTTTTCTTGTTGACATACATTTAAGAGCATATATGTATAAGTACTATTTACATATTCAATGGTATGAATAACAAATACTCATCTCATTTGATCATTTATAGAGTATCTTATATCCAATCAATAATGATCCATGTCATATAATCAACATAAATTATAACCTACGCAGTCCTAATGACTTTACACGTGCAGAAAACATGTCTCTAGAAATGGATTTTGTGAAAGGATCAACAACCATCTCACGTGTAGGTAAATATTTCATGATCACATCCTTTCATGCAATAATATCTCTTATAAAACTATTCTTGGTATCTATATGCTTAGATCTTCCATGATATTTTGGGTCCTTTACATAAGCGATCTTAGCTTGTTTGTCGTTATAGATTGTTGTTGGCCCAAAAACATCCTTGATTATTCCCAAGCTTTTCAAAAATCTTTTTAACCATACAACTTCCTGTATTGCAGTTAAAGAAGCAATAAATTGAGTTTTCATGGTTGACAAAACTATACAAGTCTGTTTCTTGCTTTTCCATGAAATAACACCATCGTTAAGCAAGAATATATATCCAGATGTTGATTTGCACTCATCTAGATCACCTGCCCAATTGACATCTGAATAACCCACCAAAAACAATTATTTACCTTGATAACAAAGGGAATAGTCTTTAGTGCCTTTTAGATACCTGAGAATTCTCTTCACTGCTTTCCAATGCATCATTCTAGGATTTGCTTGGTAATGACTAGCCATTCCAATAGTATAGCAGATGTCTTGTCTTATGCATATCTTATTGGAGCCAAAATATGTACTCTAATGGCACATATTCGATATGATTTGTTCACCAAATGACACTCAAATCACCCAACTTGACCTAAATTGAATCTTAGGCCCTAGCCATGAGTTTAAATTCTATTTTAGAGATTTATCTCAAGTTCTAGGGAAGAAAAAGGTGCAAGTTGAATCGCTTTAGATTTTGAAAGATTAAGAAAGGGTTAAATGAGGAAATAAATGAGTCAAGACTCATGGACCATGAGGAAAATCAAGACGAGGATATCATGAGTTTGGAAGGTGAGAAATAATCATTTTGGATTAAGAAAGAAGGTAATAAAACATTGGAAATGAGGCATGAAGCAAGATTTAGTTGCATGGAAATTTAGAACTCAAAATCTAATGACAACATATACTCTGACTTTGAGGACAAATTTTGAGCACTTTCCAAAGTCCATTTTATACATACTATATATCATTTTGAAGCCTGGGAAGTTAAGAGTCTAATGCTTTAAATAGTGTGCAAATCAAAGTTGAAATGAAGAAGTTATGACTATTTGAAGACAACTACACAAAGCTAAAGGGCCATTTCGAAATCATTTCAAAATTCAACTTATGAATTCGAAATCCAATTTGAAATGACCCCGATTTTGAATTTACACAATGCTAATTTGATGTTTCACCTCCTTTACCTCGGGTATTGCATCTAGAGCACTCCATCTGCCCTAAGTGAACCCTATATGACTAGAAATCACTATTTTATTATTATTTTTAATCATTTTTAGGTAATTATTTTTGTAATAAATGGCCAATGAGAGTGTGCCACATGTTAGGTAATTGATGATATTATATAATCTCTCTTAGTTCTAGGTTTAGAAATCTTGGATCTTTTTCCAGAGAGTTTGACATTAAATGTGGAAGAAGACGAGAACTTTGATTTGTTTTCTTTTCCTTCTTTATTAAATATATTGTTTTTAGTTTTTATTTATTTATTCAAATTATGGATTTTTTTTACCTTATTATGGATTATGAATGTGAAATCACCCCCATGAGAGGCTAAGAAGCCAACTTGGGGCTTGAAGCAAGAAAAGCTAAGGGCTAGGAAACCTATAGAGACAATGGGTAAATTATTATAACAATGAAATTAATTATTTTTGGGTGGCAATTTATCAATTTTTTTATCCTATCCTTGTGAGTTAGTTTAGGGAATGATATGGTAGGTTATTACCCGATACTAGTGATTCTTGGTAATTCTTGATCATTAGTTATCCTTGTCTTTCCTATCGTTATTTGCCCCAAAACAAAGCTATAAGGAGTAGGAAGGGTTAAAAAGCCAAATCTTAAATTGATAATCAATCTTATTCATTTGATGATTTTAGGAATCTATTTTAAAAAGGAAAAATTAGGTTTCGGATGCAATTTCAAGTTATAGAATTCAAGTTGATCGCGAGCGACCAAGGATCCCAAAACCCTAAGATCACTTTACTTAAGAAACCCTTGTTCTCTCTATTTCTATACCTTAAGTTGGATTGTGGAAAACCCCAAACTTGAATAAATCGAATTTAAAATCAATATTCATTTTGTTATTAATTTAATTTCTTTTACGTAGTTTCACATTATTCACTTTAAGATTTAAACAAAAATAATTAATTTATTATAGTATTAACAATTTCCATAAGCCAGTCCTTAAGGATAATACCCGGAGTTTTACAAAAGTGGTAGTGACTCTTTTTCTAGTTTTTCTTGACTAGAGTTGTTATGTAAAAAGGTTAAGTGTTTTGGTACAAGTTGTGAATTTATCATCTATTTGCAAGGAACCTATGACTTGGATCTTCCATACAACTCCTAATGCACTCAAGTCACGTACAATGTAAAAGATGTAGGTTAGACTACTTACAAGCTATAATGAGTGGAAATAGGATAGATAAAAGTAGAATGAAACTTTATTAAATACATAATAAAAATTCATACATTTATTACATCGTGTCATACTTTTAAGGGCTCTATCTTAATATCCACAAACACTTTTAGCGGGACACCTATTTAATAAATAAACTACACAAGAAATTGATTCAACCTAGAAAATTTTAGGCAATTGTTTTATGTGCAACATGCACCTTTCTATATCCATAATTGTTCTATTTTTCCTCTTTGTGATTTTGGTTTTTCTTGGAGTGTACCTTACAATCAAATCATGCTTAAAACTACATTAAAAAAAAAATCATCATAAATGGTATATTTAGTATCCTTATTTGTTCTCAAAATTTTGATGGTATGCCCACTTTGTTTTTCCACATAAAATTTAAAATTTCTGAAATTTTCACATGCATTTTTTTTTTTTTTTGCTTTAAAAAATAAGCCCAAGCATTTTGACTAAAATCATCGACAAAAGTTATAAAATACTAGTGATTTCCATTTAAGGGAACCTCCATTAAACATAGATCCAAATGAATCAACTTGGGAGGCTTCATAACTCTTTATGATTTTCTTGTAGGAAAAGGATCTCTATGCTTCTTTCCCAAAACACATGTTTCATAAACCTCAATTGGAGAATTAATAGAAGGCAATCTAAACGTCATCTTCATATAGCAAGTAATTTTAGACTTTCAAAATTTAAATGTCCAAAACATGAGAGTCATAACCAATTTTATCATCAATTATATAAAACTAAAGCAAGGAAAATCTCCACTATTAATATTTATAGAAATGAAAGATTTTCTGTTATATTTACATTTCTATTAGTCCTTTATGGTCATCATTAATGGTACAGATGCCCTCATAGATTCGTATATTATACAATCTCATTGAAAGTTTCTTCATGCTTATTAAATTTTGATGAAGACTTGGAACATGTAACACATTAGAAATGAAATTTTGGGATTCATCCTTGAATTTAATGGAAATCTTATATTTACCCTTAATTGGTACTGTTGTGCCATTTCTAAATTTTATCTCTGAATTAGAAGTCTCATCCAATTTGGAAAACGTCTCTTTCCTATCACACATATGATTATTACAACCTATATCCAAAAATCATGTAATTTTGTTTTCATCCAGTCCAACTGTCACGCCCCAAGACCCACTCCAAGGGCGTGACGGTCATTTCACACCTCAAACTCGAAGGCTTAAATTATAATCTGACCCGAACAATCATATTGTAACTAAATGTTACCAATTACCAAATACCTGTTCAGAGTAGCGGAACAAAATCTAAATTCCTCAAAATTCAATTTCCAAATAACTTCTAAATATCAAATGATCCAAATGAACATAACTAACAGTTAAACAAAATCCAACATAAAATCCTAAGTCAAATCCTAATGATGACCATTCTTCAGCCTAGCCATCACTCCTCACCCGAACTAAGAGTACCTGAAAATTTTCAACAATTGGAAATGAGCTCACAGCCCAATAAGGAATATTAATGCAATTCATGGATCAAATATTTTCATTTCAAATAAGAGATATCATTTTTTTTTCATCAAATATCAGAGTTTCAAAAATACCAATATATTCAAAATTCAACCAACCATTTTCATATCAAATTCAAACACTTTCACATAAGATTCAATCAAATCCATTCAATTTTCATTACTTTGGTTATCAAATATCAAATGCCCAGTTAGGTGGAACTTTTCAAATGGGTGGCTAGCCTCAAATTGTTCCTGGTGGACGGAACCAAACACTACTAGTACTAGTAACCTCTAACCAAACCCCTAGAGGCTGGGGTCCAAATCAAGTACACTCCCACCATGAAATGTAAAGGTCAACTATTATATCCCGTTGACAGGGCCGAATAGTCAACTATTATATCCCGTTGACAAGGGCCAAATAAACCAGAGTGATGTTTTTGTTCAAGTATTCAAATTTACACAACATAATATCTCCATATTTTGTGTCATAAATAAAACAAAATATTCCAACATAACATTTAGTGCAAAACAATTTGATCCATGCATGGTAACAAAATATCATTTTATTTTCCACAATTCAAAATAACATATGAAATAATTTAATTTTATAAATATTATATTAACTTTTCTTACCTCAAAAGAAGTCCTTGAAAGCTTGGGAGAAGAATAATTCTGAAAAAAATATAATCTACTCTTCACCTAATATAACATAAGAGAAACAATTATTACTATTTATTTATAATTTAACTAATCTATTCCTTATTTAAATAAAACTAATAAATTCTCAATTTGTTTCTAATAACACATTACTAATTTAATTAAATTATAACTTTATTTCATTATAAAATTCTATATATATATATTGTTAAATCTCTTTTTCTATTTATTACAAAAATACCATTATTACTATTATCTTATTTGTTAATCTAAAACTAAATATCATTTTTTTTTATTATTATCCAATTCAATAGCTACCTAACCATTACTCATTCTCGGGTACACACCAAAAAGCAAGTTTTTTTTTTTTTTTTTTGGCAATTCATTATATATATATATATATAAGGGGCTTCTTGGCAGGCTGGCACACGCACCTTTTGTTTTTCTTTCTTTTTTTTTTTTTTTTTTTTTTTTTTGGTTCCATGCTTCCAGTAGCACAGTACACGTACGCCCCCCATTTTTATTTTATTTTTCTTCCTTCCTTCCTTCTAGTGCTGTGCACACGCGTTCCTTTTTTTTTTTTTAATTAACCCTAACCTAAAATCAAAATATTCCAAGGAATTATTTTTTCTAATAAAACTTAAGATCTCCCAAATTCCAATGCTAAAATCAAAATATTAAATTTTCACTATTTGATATTAAAACGAATTAAAAAATAATCTAACCCTAATCTAGATTTGGGGTTTTCCAAAAAAAATATATCTAATGTGTTTGAAATTAATCAATGAATCTAAAATATTAAACTAGGGGTTAGAATCTTACCTATAGAGATCTGTTCTTCAACCCTGAAATCTGACTCCAACCTTACGTTCTCTGGAATTTTGCGAACAGGAACTCTATTTAGAAAAGAAGGGAAAGAATAAAATTTCTAATTTATACCTAGGGTATTTATTCGTAAAATTACACTTTTACCCCTCTTCCACTTTATTAAATTAATTAATCAATTAATTTAATTATTAATAACAATTTCCTAAATTACCCTTAAGAGAAAATGCTTGGGTGTTACACCAACAATATAGGTCAATAACAAGGTTTTCGAATTTTCACTTTTACCTTCTGTAGAATTTGCTTGAAAATTCCTCTCATTGATCTCCTAACCCTACCTTCTGACTGGTAATAACCATATTTTTTTACAATTATAACATTGTATATGTGATTTATTATTTTTTTGAGTTTAAATATATTACATTGTTCACCTTTTTGGCTTGATCTGAACTTCCCTTTTATATCCTCCAGTCTACTTATTCTTATTTGATTCATAATTATATAGAGACATCTTTTTCTCTTCTAATACTTACTTAGCTTTGTAATGCTTTTTCCACCTCAATTTGAGGCTTTTCAATGCCTTGTTTATGAGCTTGCAAGGAACCCATCAATTCATCCAATGTTATGGTACTAAATTCTTTCGATTCTTCAATTGTTGTTAACTTGTACTTGAATCACATGGTTAAGGTTTGAAAAATTTTCTCCATAACTTGGAGATTTGAAATGTTTTCACCATTAGATTTTATCTAGTTAACAAGAGCTAATATCTATATTAAAAAAAAAAAAAAAGTTGGAGCCTCGTTCTGTTTCCTCCATTTGAAGAAAGTCTAATTGCCTTCTCAAAGCCTGTAATTGAAGTTTTGCTCGTTCTCTACCCCTTTGTAGGTGTTCATAAAGATGTCTCTTGCACCTTTTGTTGTGCTTGCATTTGTAGTCTTCTAAAAAATAGGTAGTTCTATCGACTAATTAATGTAAAAACGAGCCTTCAAATCTTTCCTTCTAAAATCCATTAAATTATCCTTTTGAACTTGTATGAGTTGTGTTTGATAAATTGGTACCATATAGTCTTAGTTTACTATTTCAAATATCTTGATACTCAAACATTAATTGCATATGAATCCTCCAAAATTTAAAACTATTTTTTTTATATCAAACTTTGAAAATGGAGTTTGGATTATATTATTATTGGTTGCTTGCATCTTTATTAATCATCATACTATACTATGATACCAAATGTGAGCAACCAAAAACCATCTTTTGAGTACTGGAGCAATTTCTGTACG
Organism: Vitis vinifera; assembly: GCF_030704535.1. Taxonomy (NCBI): domain Eukaryota; kingdom Viridiplantae; phylum Streptophyta; class Magnoliopsida; order Vitales; family Vitaceae; genus Vitis; species Vitis vinifera. The sequence continues at coordinate 15,613,543 of NC_081823.1, read as the reverse complement.
TAAAAAGATGAAAAACTAGAAAGAGATGACAAATAATTATATAAAATTTACCATTTTATGTTATCTATTATTTTTAATATATATATAAGAATAATTGTAAAACATAATACTAATAAAATATAACTCTTATAATAGGATTCCAAGCTGTATGAAGACTCACATTCAAAGAACACGTACGGTGTTCGTTTAGTTGGGATCCCTGCAGAAATGCCATACTGGATCTTTCTGTGTTTCTCTTTCTCTGATGGAATACTGCAAATATGACTCTATCATCAGGTTCGACAAGGGATATGGTGAAGCGACAGAGCCTATTGTTGTCCCTGCCGAGTACAATAATGTAATTACGTGGGCATCAAAATGGGGTCAGTGTTGACAGTTAAGAGAGTTGATCACGTGGGTGTCAAAATGGGGTCAGCGTTGACAGTTGAGAGAGGTGATCACGTGGGTGTCAAATCGGGGTCAGTGTTGAATGTTGCGAAGGTTCATCACGTGGGTGTGGGTTCATTCACCGTCCGTGCATGATGAATAGATTGATGTGAGATGTAAACTACTCAACTCAACTCAACTCCACCAAACAAGCTGAGCTGCCACCATGTGCACCCCCCACTGTTGGTTGGGGTGTCAAATGTATATTCGCTAGGCAACGACAACTGCCTATTGTTGTTTAATGCTAGCATACCTAGTTTTATCTCTCATCTCCTACCTCAAAGCCTCAACCTCAACCTCAACCTTTTGTTCTCAACAACTCAAAAATTGTGGACTTATAGAATATGCCCCATTCATCAATTTTCAAGGAACAATCATGCATGATTAGTTTATTTGATGGTTTCTTTAATAGAAATTGCGTGGGTATAAAATGTTATTGTAAAATTGGATTTCTTCACTTACGATTTTGTACCTCCTGGTTTTTTATTTGCTTAAAGTTGTATTGGACTTGTATTATACTGTGCTATGTTTAATATCAAGAAAGTATTATGGAAAAAAATATTAAAAAATAAATAAATCTCACATCTTCTTTGATTTTGTCATGAAAATATAAAAAAAATCAAATATAATAAAGTTAGAAAATGATGCGTTTTTAAATTATTTAATTTCTATAATAAAGATAAAAATATATGAAATAAGTTTTAAATAATATATAAAAATAAATTATTAACATGGTTTTTTTTATAAAAAAAATTATTTATTTATTATTATTATTTTTTATATTTTCTTCTCCTTATATTTCCCCTCAAATTTTTTTAAAAGCAAATTGTAATATTTAAACTAGTTCCATTAAGCTATCACCTTTTAAAACAATAATATGATATATATACATTAACAATGAAAAAGTATGATTTACTTTTAATCATGTAGGTATTGTTTGTTTTGGGTCCAAGAAGTCCTCATAATTTTAAAATGCAATCAAAGATAAAAAAGAACCCATATATATATATATATATATTGCTTTTTGTAGAGGTAGTCATGGTAGACAAGAGTTTGGTTTGTTGTTTAATTTAAGTGATAAATTTTATACTAAAAGTGTGTCATACTCATACATATCCATGTTCATTGGATTCTCTGGCCTTGCTTGATCTTCAAAGAGTGGAGATGTTGTCTGCTCTTATCTTCTTCCACGTTCATTGTCTAGTTTCTGTTTTTTCCAAGAGGGGGGGCCTATCGTGTTTTTTTGGTTTATACATTATACTACTTATATTGTATGTCAACCGTACTGCCTCCTTTCAGTATCTATGTAACCATCAAGTTTGCTGAAGAAAAAGAAAGAGAAAAACGAGGCTTCTGAGACATATATTTTCGTTTGCAGTTTTTTTCCCTTTTATTAGTAAAAAATGTATGTTTATTTCTAAAAATATCATCCAGAATTATTGAATGTAGGTAGGTATGGTGTGTTACGAATTATTTAATTGATGTAGGTGCAGTGTCTTTTCATAGCAATCCGCCAGGAGGGAAGCATATGACAAAAGATGTCTTGATCACAAAAGGCTAAGCCATCATCTCAGTGGACTCAGAGGATGAATCGGTGAGGGCCAGGATTGGTTGGCTTGTGATTGGATTGATATGGAGACCAAGTGATTGCATGGACCGACCCTTGTGGTGGTGAAGAAATGGATGGCATACTCGAATTTGGATTAATTGTCAGAGGTGATCTTAATTCCCAACTTTCCTTGGAAGAGCATGGGTATAATTGTTTGTGGCAACAACCCGATGAGTCAGTTATGTATATAGTTGAGGTGTGGTATTGTGTGAATCTTAATTCCTTCTTAGACCCTTTTTTTTTTAGATGTTCTTTTTTGTTTTTGCTTTTTTTAAAAAAATTATTAAAATATAAATACAAAAATATGATACTTTTCATTATTTCTTTTATTTTTATATTAAACTCATCTCTTTAAAAGACGAATTCACTTTTTATACTGAACTTGTCTTTTGAAAAGATGAATTAACTTTTGGTATCAAATTTGTCTTTTCAAAAAATGAATTCGTTTTTTTATCTTAAAACCTTTTAAAGAATTCATTTCTATTCAAAATTAAAAAATCCCTAATTTTAAAATTATTTTTTATGTTATGATCTTAAACAAAATACACTACTCCACGAAAAAGCCCTTCACGGACACCACACACCACACTTAATTATAGACAATGGTGATCATTTTTCACCATCACATCATCCACGCTTCATACTAGTTTCACTCTCTAATATTATTAGTACTCCAAATACGAATTAATTATATATATACATTGGAAAAATGTTTCTCTATACCTCTCCTTATTCATTAGTATTTTGTGTATATTTTATAAAGTTAAATGTAGTTACCGCTTGGAGAGATATATCTGAAGATATAATCTTTCTCATTCCCAATTTGTTATTGTCAGTGCAACTTCACAAAAATTTGTTTCTTTTTATTATAGGAACAATCTAGGGGTAAACCCACTTCATTCATATCATGCTCAATTTTAGACACGGTCACTACGAGATATCATTATGGTCAAGGTCATTTCAAAAACCCTTATCAAATTAATTATGCTCATGATTTTGAAGAAATTAAATCATGATTATAACACTAAGAAAATGAAGTTTTTATTTGACCATGTGATTTAAAAATAGTTTTTTATTTTTAAAAATAGAAAAATGTCTTTAAAAAATTTTAAAATGCATATTACTATAAAATATCAAAGCGTTATATTTTTCACGTGTTCCAATAATTCCGAATATAAATATGGGATTATTTTTTTCAATTGTTCCCCCATTTGAATTCCATCCATGGAGGCTTGGTTGGATTTATCATACAAGTTAGATATAAAAGAAGTCAAATGTTTTAACATTAATTACTTTTAACTATTAAAAGATGAAAGTCAATTATTGACTTATTATATAAAGTAAGTTTCTAACTTCGGAAAGCTTAAAATATTAAATTATTCTCACTCAGAGAATAAATTAAGTATTTACATTTATTTCATATATTAAATTCCTATTAGGTTTTCCAAGTTATATTATGTGAATAATATTCTAGTTTCTATTTATATGTGATGATATTTTTGGAATTATAATAGGATAAGGAAGATTTCCTGAAGTCATACTCTATTTATAACTTTTGCATTCCTAAACTCTTATATATATGCATCATGGATACTTGATTTTCAAAACTTTTTTTAGATTATATGGTTAATTTTCCAAAAAAAATAAACCATCTTCTTTGAGTATTGTAGAGTAACCTACATTCCCAAGTACATAAGAGTTGAGAAAAACATTGTTGAAGATTGGTTGGTGCTAAGACAAGATCAATGGTAATTGGGATTTGACTCAAATTATTTATTTTTTATTTTTAGAAAAGTCAATATTTGTAGAGTTTGTATTTTGGAAAATTACATTTTTAAGTTTGATTAGGATTAGGAAATTATTGTTTTAGGGTAACACATAGGGCTTTATAAATATGTGGTTTTATATTAAATTGATAGAGATAGATAGATAGAGAGAGAGAGAGAGAGAGAAGAAAAAAAGAAAGAAAAGAGTAAAGAGAGATAGGTAAAGGGTGTATTAGGTTTTGGGTAGAGAAAGATTGAGAAAATTTGAAGTATGTAATCTTGAAGGTTGTAATAAATTTGATATTCCTTTCCCGTGGATGTAGGTGATTATACCAAACCACATAAATAGTTTGTTTGCTCTATTTTATTTTATTTTGCTTTGTTGCATTTGAGTATTGTGATTTTTCCTAATAAGTATTATCAGACCTTCTGCGTACTCAACAAATGGTATTAGAGCTGTGGTGTGAAGATCGTGAGGAAATTACTTTAAAGATGATGTTTGGGATAAAATATAATATTGAGCCTTTTGATGGAAAGAACAATTTTAGTATTTGTCATAGTACTATTAAAGATGTTTTGGTGTATCAAGGACTTTTTAAAGCATTACAAGGCAAGAAACTAGAGAAGATGATAAATGAAGAATGAGAGGAATAAGAAATAAGAATAGTAAGTTTTATTCGTTTAAGTCTAGCTAGCTCTTAAAATAAAGTATAATGTTTTGAATGAGAAATCTCGTACTAATTTAGGAGAAAAGTTAGAAAAAAATTTATATGCCAAAATCCCTTACAAATAGACTATATTTGAAGAAACAACTATTTGAGTTAATGATGGATGAAGGAATGGTTGTTAAGGATCATATAAATAAATTTCATAAATATGTCACTCAATTATTAAGTGTTGAGGTTAAGATTGATGAGGTAAATCAAAACATTAGTTTATTGGCATCTCTACCAAAATTTACGCTCTTAATTGGAAAGATAACTTTGACAGTGGATGAGGTGTCAACTATTCTTTTAGAAAATGAAAATATTTAGCAACCAAATAGTTTGTCTCAAACTAGACGAACTCTTGTGATGAATTCTGAACTATGTTATAATAGGAGTAAATCATGAGAAAGGAATTATAATAGAAGAGATGATCGTTCCCAATCACATTTCTAGAGGGATATGAGTGTTATTATTGCCAAAAAAAGAGATATATTAGAAAATATTATGAAAAATTAACAAAGCACTTAAAAGTAAGAAAAAATCTTAAATCTCAAGAGACTTTAGATTCTATTAATAGTATTACTAAAGAGTTTGGTAAGGAAGTTGATATTTTTTTTTGTTATAGTTAATGAAAATCTTACTAATTCTTAGATTTTGGATTTTGGGTGTTCCTTTCACATATGCTTATATAAGAATGGTTTGATACCTATGAGGAATGTGATGTTAGTACTGTTAGAATGGGTAGTGATTCAAGCTCTAAAAGTCATTGGGATTGGTTCTATAAAAGTGAGGATATTTGATGGTGTTGTGAGGACATTGAGTAATATTAAGCATGTTTCTAAGTTGAGGAGAGGTTTAATTTCTTTGAGGGCTTTAGACAATTAATTAGGGCTATGATTTTTCTATAAACAATGATAGCATGAAGATCAACAAAAATGCTTTGGTAGTTATGAAAGGAAAAAAGTTAAAAAAAAAAACTTGTACACTTTGATTGGGAAGACAATTTTAGGTGAAGCTATGAAGGTAGAGTCATGCCATGAAGAGTATTTTGCTAGTGCATGTTAAAGAAGTTGTCAAAGTAGAAGAATGCAACAAGATGATAAAGACTCCATTTTCAGTTAAGAGTACTCATTGACATAAAAATGAAAGTAATTGCCAAATGAATAAAGTTATGAAGAAGATCAAAACGGTTTCTCGAGTCCGATTTAATGAGAGTTTGAATATGATACATGTTTATTCTCATTAATTATGTAGGATTAAGATAATTTGAGTCAAGACATAGTTTGTTGGGATTTGACTCAAATTATTTATTTTTTATTTTTAGAAAAGTCAATATTTATAGAGTTTGTATTTTGGTAAGTTACCTTCTTAAGTTTTACTAGGATTAAGAAATTATTTTTTTAAGGTTAACACACATGGCTCTATAAATATGTGACTTTATATTAGACTGAGAAAGAGAGAAAAAAAGAAAAGAAAAAGTAAGAAAAGAATGAAGAGTAAGAGATAAAGGGTGTATTGCATTTTGGATAGAGAAAGGTTAAGAGAGTTTGAAGTGTGTAATCTTGAAGGTTATAATAAATTTGATCTTCCTTTCACATAGACATAGGTGATTACACCAACCACGTAAAAAGCTTGTCTTCTCTATTTTGTTTTATTTTATTTTTATTGCATTTGAGTGTTGTGATTTTTCTCAACAAGTGGTATCAAAGCTTCCACATACAAAACAATCAAAGGTCATGAATCAAATTGCATCAAGTTTATCGAAGGTCATGAATTAGATTGCATCAAGTTTTTGCTAAATTCATAGATAGAAAAACATTTTGATTACTCTTTTCATAAGAGATCTTAGGTTGTTTTTATCTTGAATTGGATTGAGGGATTGACCATGCAAATTAATTGTTGAAAACCTAGCTAAAGGAGTAAACGATTGTAATTTTCAAAAGCTTTAAAAATTAATGTTCCACTCTCATTCCTTTCAAGTACCATCTAGCATAGTTGTCAAGTGCACAACCTAAAGTAAAAGCTTTTAAGCCTCATAGAATGTTAAACAACCTAGGTAATCTCTTACCATGCTTGATGAAGATACAAAACATTGTATTGTGTTAAAGCCCCCAAGTACTTACTACCCTTGAGCACAATTAGGATCCATATCTCTAAGAACTTTACTTACCTTGATTTCTTTAATATTAAAAGTAATATTAAAGATAAAATGCAACTTTGAAGGGTGCTTGAATTGAATTCTCAAATGTGACCCCATACTACATAACCTGATTTATCTTTGTTTTGAAGAAGCATGAAAAGTCATGGCTTTTCTTAAACACAATTAGGGAAGTAGATTTTTATTTAATGAAAAAATTCAAAAAATGGAAAGTTTAAAAAAGTATTTTTTAAAATATAGTTTTCAAACATAAATTGAATTGTATAACAATAATTACTTCTATTTCTTATATTGCTCACACAAAAGGTTATAAGTTTTTCAAAATAGGACCCTAATCCATTAAGTAAATGAACCTAGAGTTTTTACTTAAAATTAAAATTTGATAAATGGATTTAAAGGATTTATAATTTTTGGATTACATTTTTATCCTTTAATTTTTTTAAATGCTAAATTATTATAATAAAATTAATTAATTAATAATTTTTAAGTTTTTTTGGTGAAAATAAATCTATTTAACTTCAAAATGAAAATCATTTAGCATTTGGTCACTAATATGCATAAAAATCGAAAAATGCCACGAAGAGACTTTCAAAACACAAAACATTGATTATATGAAACTAGTCAATTTATCATATGACAAGGATAAAAAGTAAGAGATTATTAACACCCCATCAAGCAAATTTTAGCTTAAAGATACTCACTCATAAGACCATAACAAACTAGCAATGATAAATAATTTTCATTTATAAAGTTATAGATATCCATGAACCAAAATCATTTTTAAGATCACATTCACCCTTAGAGAAAACTCAAATTTATTTTTCTTTGAAGTCAATTTACATCTCTCTTGATCGGATATTTGTTTAACATAGTAAAAAAAAAAAAAAAATCCCTTTATATGGATATAAACTTTACGTAACATTTTTTTTTTAAATAACATATTGGCAGCACACGTAGGATAGAATTACAACTTTAAGATCACTAAGGTGGTCACTTCAAACATAGAGGGATGTCCCACTTTTGCAATGGAGGCCTTTGATACTTGAAACATTGCCAAGGTGTCATAACCATTATGGGAAATAAATTATATATATATATATATATATATAGATATATATATTTTATTTGTTTTTATTTTATTTGAGAAAGAGTACACAATCAAGAGACACAAATTCAAACTCTCAAGAAGATTCATGTGACTTTACTCAAGCTTTAAGGCACATTGAATAAATATAGAATTATAAATGATCTTTAAGAATCATTTATCAGTTTTTATGAAATCATAAGCCACTCCAAAAGCTATAAGTCACTTAATAGATATGAAATCAATATATTGTAGCTTATCCAAGCAAAGTAAAATAATAAGCACCTTATAATCAAGCTCATTAATTGACACAATAAGGATGTTTATATCTTAGAGCACTTTTGGATCATTATGAAATATAATAACCATTTTCTATAAAGGAAATAATGTCAAGTCCTCATAAAAACAAACACCCATGTTTAGACTAGAGGAAAAGGATATGAAGAGATACCAATGAATAAAAATAGATAAATGAGAACCAAGAAGGAGCAAGACAACACAGACACTTTAAACTTGAGAGGACCACTAGGACAAAAGGATATGCATGAAGGATGTGTTAGACAAGACCCTTAAGACAGTTAGGTGAGAATCACTAGACCTATGGAGCTTCTTAGTGACTCAAACCTAAAAATGTCCAAAGGCTTAGTAAGGATATCAACTATTTGACACTTGATAGAAAAATATTTAAAGGAAACAATTTTGTCTTCTATGAAGTCATGAATGAAGCAATGTCTAATGTCAAAGAGTTTGACTCTAAAATAATGAAGATGATTCTTTGATCTATCAAATAACACCAACATCATCCATTTTCAGATGTTGAAAAAATAGGGTATGTGTTAAAGAAGACTATATTGTTTAATATACTTTAACAAATAATGCCTACATCTATGGATGATAAAGAATAAATCTATTACGTTATATAGAAATTATAGAAGAATGATAAAACATATACAATTAAATTTTGAAACAATATCAATTTTCCTCTCCTAATATCTATACTTTGAAGTGCTATGTTTTATTTCACTACATCTCTCTCTTTTTCATCTCTACTGTCTTAGTATAAACTTTAAATATTTATCTCTACATCATAAATTTTTTTTCCATGTATTCTAGAATATTTAATGGGATATTTTTAACAATTTTTCTTATTTCACACGAAAAGATATTTCCATAAGAAATTAACAGGATATGAAATATTATTTATCTATCATACGGAATATAATATCAAATAAAAATTTGAACTTGAGAAAATTTCTAATTGAGAAATCTATATACTCTTAAAAGTAATGGATGAAAAGCAATACTTATTTCTATAAAGAAGGTAATTGAATTATCTAAATGCAAGTACAATGATGACATGTAACAATTCACTCTCTTTTGAGTATATTTTATTTATTTATTATTTAATAGACATTCATAAATTTAAAATATATTTACATAATTAAGAGTAATTCACGATCACTATCCTCCTTATCTCCCCTCTTTATAAACACGATGATCTTGTTGTGTCCCATAAAATTATTAAAATAATAAAAATATTCACATAGATTCTCACATTAGGGTCAGATATTAACTTTGATACTATTTTATAATAAACAATTTCCTTTCATGCATATATTTTCTTTAAACCTAATGATCAAGCCATCATAGTTTTAAAATAGGTCTATAGAGTTCAAAGTAACCCACTACATCATGTAAGAATGATATGATTGTGGTATTAGAACATTATAGGTGCCGAGCGGAGTTAAAAGTAACCTAGTACATTTGAATATCGACAAAGTTGCAAGTTGAAATCATGCCACAGTTGAAAACAACGGAAATTGGGTTAGTTCGAACGGGTGCACCACGTGGGTGTGGGCTCATTGACACTGTACAGATTGTTGGGATGTAAACTCGATGAAACAAGCTATGGTGTCACCATGTGCACCTAAGTGTGAATCGGGACTTTCAATGATGATAGCTGCCAATTATTTAATTATTTAACGGGAACCACTTGTATTTGTATCTAAGATCTCAGACATCAATTATTTGCACTCAAGCACTCCAATTGAAAATTTGTAGCATGTGATTTAATAAGCTAACATATCCCATGTAACAAATTAATTAATTGTCAATGTAAAAGAATTATTATGGTCAGAATATTTCATCATATAAAATCTCATGTATTTCCTTAAAATAATTTGTACCGGGTCGAAAATGTCATTATAATTAAATACATGTTTATATTAATAATAAAAGAATCAAACTCACATCAAACGAGCTCATTACAATATTATGCATGTTAAAAAAATAATATTATATTAATAATAAAAGATTAATGCCTCTCACTATCTAATAAATCCCACTAAATAATATGCATAGAAAATATGATCTTGCTTTTATTTTGTGGGTGTTAATTAGTATTAATTTATATCATATCATTTTATCAATAATTAAAAAAAAAAATGCTTCATGGAAAGGAAAAGGGCATAAAAAATCATATGTATAGAGTTCTTGGTTATTTTAACAAAACCTTTTTTTTTTCGCATTTTAATTGAAATTCATTAAGGTTATGTTTGGTTTTCGAAAAATATTACAAAAGAAAAAAAGAAAAAAAAAAGAAAAGTGGTTTTCTTATATTTGGTTTCAATGTGAAAAAAAACAAATATAATTAAAATTAGTTAAAAATTTACATAATTTTAAATTATTTAATATGAAAAAATAAAGGAAATAAATTTGAAGTACATATATAAAAATAATCTATTCATTTTAAATCCACATTTTATTTTATTTCTTTTTATTTTTTCTCTCTATTTTCTTTTTCTCCTATTTTTTTTCAATTTTTGAGAATTAAACATAGTCAAAATATATTTTGACTGAATTCTTGGTTATTAATTGTATGGCATCCTTAATTTTAATGATAATGATGAATAAATAAAAATTAAAAACTCCTTGTGAATGGATCAAAATTATCCTATCAAGGCATATAGAGTGAAACCCACTCGATCATCAATCATTGAACAAAAACCTTTCATTTGAAAACAATCTACGATAGAAGAGGATTGCTTTGTAAATGTCATAGTATGGATACAACTCAGTTTGTTCTTTAATTGAGTGACCAATATTATAATAAAAGTGTTCTACACATATCCTTCTATCCTACATTCATTGGGTCATATTCCATATGCCTGCTAATCTTGGATTTTCTTATCTGGAAAACACCCCCTTATTATTGCTGGACAATTGGACATTTAGCTGTGTGGCTCCAGCTTCTCCTTCATCCGAGAGGGCCCATGCTGGTTTTTGGTCTATACTACTTAATATGGTAATCAACAGTACTGCCTTTTTCTGTGTTCTACGTACATAACCATGAAGTTTCCTCGGTTTTCGATCTTTCTATTTATTTTCATATTTTATCTAGAGATCTCATCATCATGGATACGTACCCCTTTCTCTTGCCAATAGCGCTACTATGCCTGTAACAAAAAACGTATAGTTATTATAAAATATACATATTTAGTACGTACGTTAAGGGGACAGAATCAGACAAGATATATAGAACAAAGATGTTTGGTACAACTACCCTCAAAGACCAGGAGACAAGCATTTTATTAAAAGATAATGAGTTGCCCATGGTTGATGAGTTGATCTCAGGAGCTGGCCTTGAGTTGATATGCCATACTAGTATTTAGCTATTTAAAGGCTTAGTTCCCTTGATAGAGTCATTGCATAATTTCCTCAGTCCCTTGAGTTGTGCGCATTGCCTTCGTTTCTTCATCTCTTGTTATCTTTTTGAGTTGTGCAAAATGGCCCGCCTAGTACCTGAAAATTGGGTATGCATCAAAGCTGATGAAGATGATTTCTTCAAAGGGATTGATTTTTCAAAAATCAACAATGCCCTTCTCATCTCATTTCTAGAAGACTCGCAAGGAGATCAAGAGCATGATGATGAACAATTACTAAGCATGATGCGATCCTTAGAAACAGAGATCCATCCCAATACCATGAACAGCTATGATCCACTTGTGGAAGAAGCCCAATTAGGCGTCCCAACTGAGGATTTTCAACTGCGCAGGCATGGGCTCGTGAAGGGTCAGGATTGCTTGGCTGCACTTGACATGGAATTTGATTGGATTGATACGGAGCTTTCACCTTATCAACCAACTGATCATATGACCGGCCACTACATGGAGCATTTTGGTCATGAAATGGACGGTGTAGTTGAATTTGAAGGCGGCAGAGATTATAATTCCCCAGTCGCTTGGCATGTTTCCTTGGAAGAGCATGGGTATAATTTTTTGTGCCAAGAAACTCATGACTCAATGGTGTAGATTTTTCTAAGGTGTTCAAAATCCGTAAATCTTAATTGTAAAGCTCTCGCAATCCACTATAAATTGTAGATGATGGTGATCGATGAATTTTATGACATCTTTCTCTTTCTCTCTCTCCATATATATAGACACATGAAAGTATATATCCCTCCCTTAAGTCCATTCACATGCTATATATGTTTGTAACTTCATTTTTTACATTGATATTTTCTTTCTATTCGTACAAAACAGATGTAGGGTTCTGCACATTTTTTTCACTTATAATTGAAGATATAGAATCATCATTGATTTCACTACAAGGAAAAAAACTTCAGTAAAAAACGACTGCAGTCATTGTATCTTAACAATGACTCATTTTGTTTGTCATCATTCACTTTGCAGCAGTTTGAACCATATAAACTTAAAGTCTCATTATGCCATTTTAAAACTAAGTACAAGCCAATTTATGCCACAAAAAATAAAAAGAAAAACCATACAACATAATTATAAATATGTTAAACCATCAAACATGTAAATTCATATTAAGAAGGCTAAAGTTTAAGATACTAGGTTTGTCATAAGTTTTTATGCTAACAAAAAAGATCCTAAAATATAAACATAGACCTTTTAAACACAAAAATTTGTTGTAATCTTTCTTTCTACTGAAAACTTGGTTCAAAAAACCTTGCAAAAGCTTTACAATGAGGGCTTTGTAGCCTTCCATATATAACATCCAAAATTTATCAACTAATCCTGTCAATGTTAGTAGGAGTACAATGAAGCTCGTTTGTCACAGTGCAGTTCATTATTCAATGGGTTTAGTTCTCTAAATCCTTTGAAAGTGATATTGTACTTTCAAAAATCTATATAGCATCAAATAGAAAGCAATCAAATATGAAGTCTTGCTTTAGGTAGGAAACAATTAATTTCCAAAACTAGCTTCAAAATCTAAAGAACCAACTTGAGTGTCTTGAGAATAAAAATTATGGTCAAAGTTTGAGAATATAAAGATTTACAAAGACTAGGAAAAGAAAAAAAACAAAATCATTAAAGCTCCATGAGTGCAATATGAACCAAAATGATGTAGAACACAAGTGGCTACTGCTACTATTATGGTTTTAGTATAGTAGACATTACATATTAGTGGCCAAACAAAGGCTATATAACCTAAAGTGCACTTGGTTAAGTAACTTCTATCTATACATCTACTATTTCATATAACTTCGAATAGAAAAGTCTATTGTATTTATTGTCTTTAAAAGAAGCACAATTTTTTTAGTATGCAATAGAAGTCCTCTCATATCCAACAACTTATGAAAGTACAAGAAAAAAAAATACTATACATATATTATTTGAGACTCAAATGATTGTTTAATATAATCAACATTTATAACTAATACTTGATGTTCAAAATACCTATTCAACATTTTTGTCTTTTTAACTATTACATATGTTTGTTTAAAATGTATATGTAAAAGAGAGAGAGAGAGAGAGAGAGAGAGAGAGAGAGAGAGAGAGAGAGAGAAGAAAGAGCTTCACGTACTTGTTCAACATGTTGGTTTGTTAAGTATTAGTTCAATTACAAACTCCACCCATTTATATATTAATTGATCAAACTCTCTTGGGGAAGAGAGTATTCCAACCCTTCCCTACATAGAGATGACACAAAAAGGGGAAAGAACTAGGATATAGTTGTAATGACCAAAATCAATGGGGAACCTAAAGATGAGTCTAAGAATGTAGTCACAATGACTAAAATCAATGAAAAACTAAAAAATAAGACTAAGAACATTTTCACAATTATTGTAATTGATTAAAAACTAAAGCCGAGACCAAAGATGCAATTGCAATGATTGAAATCGGTGAAGAAACTAAAGACTAAATGACATAATCATGATAACTGAAATTGAAGGGAAACTAAAGATATTCAAAGGATATGGTAATGATGACTGAAATGGATGGGGAAACTAAAGACAAACTAAGGACATGGTTGCGATGACTAAAATTGATGAGAACTTAAAGATAAGACCAAGGGCATGATCACAGTGACCAAAATCAATGAAAAAACTAAAAATAAGACCAATGATGCAATCACGATGATTGAAACCAACAGGAAGACTAAAGACAGACCAAGGACATGGTTGCAATGACCAAAATTAGCGAGGAAATTAATAATAGACCAAAGAATTAGTTGGGATGAAAAGAGTCAATGGAAAACTAAAGACAAATCACTTTGTTGATTGAAACCAATACGGAAACTAAAGACAAACCAAGGACATGGTCACAACAATTGAAATCGTTGGGAAAATTAATGATAGACCAAAGAAGTAGTTGGGATGAAAAGAGTTAATGGAAAACTATAGACAAATCGCTTTGTTGATTGAAACCAATAGGGAAACTAAAGATAATCTATACTCCCACCATGAAGCTTATGACCATTCTATGGAAGAATAGAAAATCATTTCTACAAGAGATCAATAATCTATACTCTTAAAATGGAGCTTACATCCAAATCTATTGCAATAAATATTCAAATGATAAAATGAAAGATCTCATACATTCATCCCTTTAGATCATGGGATAAATAAAAATCCTATAACACAAAAGTGAGTGCATGACTACTACTAAAAAACAACACATTTTAAATAATAATTCTCATGAATTCCATACCTTTTGAGTAGTAATTATGCCTAATATGCCCAAGTAATACATTGTTGCCCTTACAAGAGATGCTAATGATTTTTGTGAAGTTTCATAGATATTTCAAGGTGATTTTTGAAGAATTGAGTGACAAAAGAGAAATGGAATTGAGGAGGGCAAATAATGTGGATGATGAGGAAGAATCAATGCACTTGGAGCAAGATTTGGAGGTAGTTGAGGTGGATTCAAAAGGAGAAATGGAAGAAATGAAAAAAGAAAGCTTAAAAATCAAATATTTTCATTTCGCATGATCATGCGAAAATGCATGTCTATGCGAAATGGACCACAAGGTGGAATTATGTTGTAGGCTAAAGGAGAATTGTCAAGCTGATTTTGCATGATCATGCCAAAATTTCGCACAGTCAGGCGAAATGCTCTAGAAAGCTATAATTGCTATTACTGAATTTTTTATTTTGCACAACCATGCGAAATTGACTGAGTTCGTGCGAAATGGTCATTTTGTTGTTAAACTCCAAGTTGCTTGATGAAGAAGTTTCCGAAAGACCTTTTAGATGATGTGAAGTGTCCACTTGACCTTGGCTTTTAAATAAAAACTTGATTTTCTCATGAAAAAGCTTTTTTTGGACACTTCTAATTGTAGAATTTTTCAAATTTTCTCTCTCAATAGAATTCTCTATTTTTCTTCATTTTTTATGATTTTCGCACTAGCCAAACATGCCTTGTGAGACCAAATCTCCAAGCATGAGTGGCTAAATCTCATTTTTCTCGGAGAAAGGAGGATCTAGAGGCAAGATTTATGGTGAATTAGAGAAATGAGCTTTAATTGCAAAGGTAATTTAATTCAATTGATTGATTAATTAAATTTTGGGGATTTTTCTCTTCAAATTGTTTTGGATGATTACTACAATTCAAACTAGGTAGATTCATTAAATTCTTAAAGTTAGATTTGATGAGATTGAATAGTTGCATTGTGTGAATCATTTGAAGATAATTTAAGATGAATTAAATATATGATTTGAATTGATATCTTGGATTAAATAATCTAATTTGAAGAGAAATTAGATCTAGACTTAAAGTTACATCTAAAATCGGTTTAGATGACAATTTAGGTTTTCAATCTAACTTGATGAAAATTAGATCTCAATATCTATTCACCATGGAGATTGTTTTCTAGAAAATCCTAACTCTGAGAATTTCATTTCCTATTAATTTTCTTCTATTTTATATTTCATTGTTCTTCTCAATTTGAGACCATTGTTAAATTGATTTTTCATCATGAATTTTCAAATCAATTTCACTTGATCACAATCATTTCTTCTTCTCACATTCAAGCCTTAATTACCAAGAATAATCCACCCTAGTGGATGACACCTAAAAACCACTATACTATAGTAGTTTGTACTAAAACCACTTTTTGATCGGGTACAAGCTACTCTAGAATAGTGAATTAGATTATAAATTGTGTTTTGATGCGGTAAATCAGAAAAATCAAGCGATAAAAAATGCCACTGCTGCCGAGGATGGTGCCAAGGTGATTGAGGTTTTTTTTTTGGTGAGGATTAACCCTTGTGATCCACATCACAAGCTTGGTGAAGTTCTCTTTACCGATTCTCCACTTTCATCTTAGTTTTCTTCCAAATTTCATTTTTCTTTTTCTTTTTCATTTTTTTTCTTTTTGTTTTGTTTTGTTTTTTCTTTGTTTGTTATGTAGGTGAACCCTTGTATGCTCTATTAAGAACGAAATTCTAAGGGAAGGTTGGAAAGAACTAATTCATCTACTCAAGTGCTAAATCTTGGAATTGCTACAAATATAATGAAACCTCAAGGTGAAGATCAACATGGTCCTAATGAAGAAAATTTCCATTTGTATCAATCTATGAGGGACCATATGCATCCGCCGAGAATGAGTGCACTATCATGCATTGTTCCTCCATGTGAGAAAATGATCATCCATCCTTATTTGGTGCCACTTTTTCCTTAATTTCATGGAATGGAGAATGAGAATCCTTACACTCATATAAAGGATTTTGAAGAAGTATGTCATACTTTTCAAAAAGGGATTGCATCAATTGATCTTATGAGACTTAAATTGTTTCCTTTCACTCTCAAGGACAAGAATAAAGTGTAGTTGAATTCTTTGAGAACTCAAAGTATCCACTCATGGCCAAAACTACAAGCCAAATTTTTTAAGAAATTTTTTCCAGCTCATTGTACTAGTGGATTAAGAAAATTTCCAATTTTGTGGCTTTGGAGAATGGAATTTTTTTTGCTTGTTGGGAGAGATATATGGCGGTTGTCAATGCTTGTCCTCATCATGGTTTTGACACTTGGATGTCAGTAAGCTACTTTTATGAAGGTATGTCGGCAGTTATGAAACAATTGCTAGAAACCATGTGTGGAGGTGACTTTATGAGCAAAAGTCCTTATGAAGCTTTGGATTTTCTAAACTATGTGGCAGAAATAGCTAGATCATGGGATGAACCTCATGGAAAAGACTCAAGCAAAGCCAAGCCCTAGAACAATTCTAAAGAAGGAATGTACACGTACTTTGAATGAAGATGTAGACATGTAAACAAAAATGGTAGCTTTATCAAGGAGATTGGAAGAACTTGAAGCAAGAGAAGCTCATGAAATCAAAGTGGTTAATGATATTCCAATGAAAATTGTTTAATGCTCTATATGTCAATCCGATCAACATCTAGTGAGTGAATGCCCCACCATACCAACTGTTAGTGAAATGTTTATGGAACAAGATAATGCTATTAGATTTGTTAAACACTCCAATAGTTTTCCATTTTCAAATACCTTTAATTCAAGGTGGAAGAATCATCCAAATCTATCTTAGAAGAGTGGACAAGGACAATTTTTTTCTAACATGCAAACTTCTCAAAATCAAGTTTCACCAATAGAACAAGCTATAGTGAATTTGAGTAAAGTGATGGGTGACTTCATCGGAGTTCAAAAGAATATCAATACTCAAGTAAATCAAAGGATAGATCATGTGGAGACATCTTTCAATAAGAAAATTGATAGCTTGAAAACCAATCTCACACAAAAAAATTGATAATATGTAGCTTGCTATTTCTAAACTCACAAGTATGCATACGATGCAAGAAAAAGGAAAATTCCCTTCACAATCCAAACAAAATCCAAGGGGAGTTCATGAAATTGGAGAAAAAAATGAAAATTTTGCTAAGGTAGATGAAGTGAAGGCAATTATTACCTTAACAGGTGGTAAGCAAGTTGATCAACTTATGCCAAAACCAAAAGAGAACAAAGGAGGGGAACAAGAAGAAAATGTGAGAAAAATGAAAAGAAGTGAATGAAGATGATAGATCAAAGGAAGATGAGATTGTTAATGAAGAGGTTAAGAAGAAAGACAAGCTCTTATCTCCACCTTTTCCAAAAGCTCTTTAATTAAGGAAAGTGGTAAATAATGCAACTGAAATTTTTGAAGTTCTCAAGCAAGTCAAAGTTAACATATCACTTCTAGACATGATCAAGCAAGTCCCTCTCTATGCTGAGTTACTTAAAAATTTATGTACAATGAAGAGGGGGTTGGACATAAAAAAGAAAGCTTTCTTAATGGAACAATGTAAGACTCCAATAAAATATAAAGATTTGGGGTGTCCTACCATTTCGGTGAATATTGGAGATATGTATGTAGAGAAAGCTCTTCTTGACTTGGGTGCAAGTGTAAATCTTCTTCCTTATTCGGTGTACAAGCAATTGGGGCTAAGGGAACTCAAGCCTACTTCTATCACATTATCTTTGGTGGATAGCTCAATTAAAATTCCAAGAGGAGTGATTGAAGATGTATTGGTTCAAACGGATAAGTTTTACTATCCGATTGATTTTATTATCCTTGATACGGAGCCAATAGCAAGTGGACCAAATCATGTTCCAATTATTATTGGTAGACCTTTCTTAGCCATAGCAAATGCTTTAATAAATTGTTGGAATGAGGTGATGTAGCTCACCTTTGGGAATATGACTCTTAAGCTGAATATTTTTCATCTATGCAAGAGACATCCAAATCAAGATGAGGATGAACAAGAAGTTTGCTTGATTGATACTCTTATAGAAGAACATGTGGAAGCAATAATGAAGGAAGAGTTGGAGAATAGTTACAAAGAATTTGAAGAAAATGAACTAGAAGAAAAAATTGAGGAAGCTAATGAAATTGCCTCCATTAATCATTCTATGGAATGGAAGGCAAAAGAGAAGCCTTTACCTCTAACCAATGATGAAGAAACAAAGAAGAAAGAATCACCTAAGTTCAATCTCAAGCCATTGCCAAATGATTTGAAATATGCATATCTTGAGGAAGATAGGTATTCGGTGTTAATCTCTTCAAAATTATCATACCAACAAGAAAATACTTTGATGGAAGTTCGAAGGAAATGCAAAGAAGCTATTGGATGGTCCATTTCTGATCATAAGTGGACAAGTCTTTTGGTATGCACTCACCACATTTATTTGGAGGAAAATGCTAAGTCAATTCATTAACCTCAAAGGTGATTGAATCCTCACATGCAATAAGTTGTTCGAAATGAGGTACTTAAGATGCTATAAGCTAGAATTATCTACTCTATTTCAGATAGCACTTGGGTAAGTCCTACTCAAGTTGTGCCTAAAAAGTCGGGAGTGACCGTGATACAAAATGAAAAGGGAGAATCTATTCTAATAAGATTGATCATGAGATGGAGAGTGTGTATTGACTATCGAAAGCAGAACGTCGTCATAAGGAAGGATCATTTTCCTCTTTCATTCATGGACCAAGTATTGGAGGAGGTGTCGGGACATCCTTATTATTGTTTTCTTGATGGCTACTCTGGTTATTTTTAGATTGAGATTGCCTTGGAAGATCAAGAGAAGAAAATATTTACTTTCCCTTTTGGTACCTATGCATATAGGAGGATGCCATTTGGTTTATGCAATGCTCCTACCACTTTTCAAAGATGCATGATAAGTATCTTTAGTGATATGGTAGAGAGAATCATGGAAGTTTTTATGGATGAACTTACCATCTATGGTGAGGATTTTGAAGATTGTCTCTCAAATTTGAAAAAAAAGAAAAAAACTTCAAAGGTGCATTGAGAAAAATTTAGTGCTAAATTGGGAGAAATACTACTTTATGGTAAAAAAGGCATTGTCTTAGGTCATTTGTCTCAAGGAAATGAATCGAAGTGGATAAAGCAAAGATTGAGCTAATTGTGAATCTACCACCACCAACAAATGTTAAAGAAATTAGGCCATTTCTTGGTCATGCTGGTTTTTATAGACGCTTCATCAAGGATTTTTCTAAACTAGCAAGACCAATGTGTGCCTTACTTGTTAAGGATGCCAAATTCAAATGGGATGAAAATTGTCAAAATTGCTTTGAAGAGTTGAAAAGACTATTGACTAGTGCACCTATTGTGAGGAGACCAAATTAGGAACTTCCTTTTGAAGTTATTTGTGATGCAAGTGATCAAGAAATGGAAGCAATTCTAGGGTAAAGAGATGAAGAGAAACCTTATGTTATCTACTATGCAAGCAAAACTCTTAATGAGGCACAAAAGAACTACACCACCACTGAAAAAGAGTTGCTTGCAGTTGTCTTTACATTAGATAAGTTTAGAGCATATCTTGTTGGAGCTCCTATAATGATCTTCACAGATCATTCAACTTTGAAATACTTAGTCAACAAGAAGGACTTTAAAGCAAGGCTAATTCGATGGATTTTACTTCTTCAAGAATTCAATCTTGAAATAAGAGATAAGAAAGGTGTAGAAAATGTGGTAGCTGACCATCTATCCCAAATTTTTGTGGAACACATTCCGAAAAGTCCTCCCATCAATGAAGAATTTCCCGATGGTGCTCTTTTGAAAGTGGATACCAATCCATGGTATGCTCATATTGCAAATTATCTAGTCACCGGAGAACTACCTAAGGAATGGACTACTCAAGAGAAAAGATTTTTCTTGTCTAAGGTGCATGCATACTATTGGGAGGAACCATTTTTGCACAAGTATTGTGCTGATCAAATTATTAGGAAGTGTGTGCCAGAAGAAGAAAAACAAGGAATTCTTATGCAATGCAATGCTTATGCTTGTGGAAGCCATTTCTCTACTCAAAAGACAGCTTTAAAGCTTCTCCAATCAGGTTTTTATTGACTAGCTATATTCAAAGATGCACATGAAGTTTGCAAGTCTTGTGATAAGTGTCAAAGGCTTGGGAAATTGACAAAGAAACACATGATGCCACTTAACCCCATATTGGTAGTGGAATTATTTGATGTATGAGGGATTGATTTCATGAGATCGTTTCCATCCTGTTTTGGACACTCCTATATCTTGTAGGAGTTGACTATGTGTCAAAGTGAGTGGAAGCAATAGCTTGTAAGCATAATGATCACAAAGTGGTTGTAAAATTTCTCAAGGAAAATATCTTCACAATGTTTGGGGTGCTAAAGGCCATTATTAGTGATGGAGGTACTCACTTTTACAATAAGACATTCAACAACCTTCTTGCTAGATATGGAGTGAAACACAAGGTAGCCAGACCTTACCATCCACAAACAAGTGGACAAGTGGAGTTAGCTAACCTTGAAATCAAGAATATCCTGATGAAAGTGGTGAATGCAAACTGCAAGGATTGGGCATTAAGACTCCATGATGCACTTTAGGCTTACCAAATTGCCTTCAAAACAATTCTTGGAATGTCACCGTATAGGTTGGTTTTTGGTAAGGCATGTCATCTACTAGTGGAAATAGAGTATAAAGCATGGTAGGCTATAAAGAAATTGAATTTTGATATGCAAGGAGTTGGGTTGAAGAGGGTCCTAGACTTGAATGAGTTAGAGGAAAAGAGAAATGAAGCCTGCATGAATTCAAAATTTCCAAGGACAAACTCAAGAGATGTCATGATCAAATTGTCCTTAGGAAAAAGTTTCAAAAGAGACAAAAGGTGCTCCTATATGATTCAAAATTGCACATCTTTTTTAGAAAGCTCAAATCTTGATGGAATGGTCCATACTTGGTTCATAAGGCGTATTCGAATGGAGTTGTTGAAATTGCTAATCCAAAGATTGGGATATCTCCAAAGTTAATGGACATTGACTTAAACCATATATGGAACCTATGGTGCAAGAGAAAGAGTAGCTATACCTCCTTGAACCTTCCATAAGTTGAGCATTCAAGGTTTGGTGGGCTTAGTCTTCTAAAAGATAACTAGCCCAATGATCTTGTAATTCTTTTTCTTTGAATTTTTCTATTTTGTTTTTATGTTGTTTGAATTTTTTTTAGTCTTTATGAATGAACCCTTGTTAACCATATCAATTGTGTTTTGAAGGACTTTTTGGTTGGATGGAATGCATGAGGAAAAAGGAGTTTTAATGGTCCATCACCAGTTTGCACATTCATGCCAAAAACAGGGGAGTTTTTATAGTTTTGAAAATGCAAAACAATGAGTCTTTATCCCAGTTCGCATGATCATGCAAAATTTTGGCATGACTATGTGAAACTGATAAGGATAGCTGTAGTCTGGACCATTTTGCATCATCATGCGAATATTTCACATGACTATGCGAAAGTCATCTTAAAGACTACAATAAAATGAGCACTCTGGACCACTTCGCACACTTATGCGAGAATTTTGCATGTTTGTACCAATTTTTTTTTTTTAAATATGTAGCAAATATAAGCCTCTGTTTCATTTCGCACCATTAAGTGAAAACAAGCCCTCATTCCAAAACTCTTCGTCTTCATCGGACACGAGAAACTGAAGAGGTAGAAGACCATCAGTCCTTTTTCCCTTTCATTCACACTCTCTCATATCTCTTCCTTGCCCTAAACCACGATCAAACATAAGAAAATATCATTATTCTTGTTTTTTTATTTCTAAAGATTTACTTGAGCATTCTCAGCATTTCAGGTATTTGATTTTTCACTCATCTCTCTTTGAAATTGCAAAATGAATCCGGATTGAAAAGTTTGATTTGCTTTGGGACCTTGTTGTAATTTTTTGTGAATTTTGGACAAATTGATATCCTCTATTCCAGTTATCATTCAATTCATTAAATTGTCCACTGTAATTTTTGGTTCTTTTTTGTTATAGACGGGGAATCAAAAACAAAAATCAATGGAAATTAAGGAAGAGTTCATGGTGATTAATGACAGAAATGGAGAAGACACTGGTCTTGAATTTCCTTCGGGATTCTCCATTTCTGAAATTCCCATTTCTGGACATCCAAACCAAAGGCATGTCACAAGATCTTCACTAGATAAAGGCAAATCAAAGATGGTTGTTCCTGAAAAATTACCGGTGAAGAGAACACAAAGCATCAATATTCAAAATCCTTCATCTCTTCCGACATCCCCTGCTACTCCTTTAGTTCAACATGTTGTAGTTAAGTCACCTATTGCTGAAGCCCTTGCTCCTACTCCGGTTACAAAATCTGCACCTCCATCGAGCCGACCAATTCAATTTCAATTCATGAAAACCCTGAATAAGAAACTAGCCACTGGTGCAAGAGAAGACTGTTCAGGTAGAAAATTCCATGAAGAATCCTACTACGATTTCAAGGCATTTGCTGTATCTCCTCTTCCTAAATTCTCCATGGAGTTGTGTCATCAATATTTTTTGGAGCCATTCATGGTACCTAGACCATTCTTTTATCCTCGCATAATTTAGGAATTTTACCAAACCATGACTAGCAGAAAAGTCTATCCTCCTTCAGTGATCTATTTCGAAATCGATGGGAGACAAGGTATGTTGAATATTGAAATGGTAGCAAGAGCCTTGGATATTCCTCTTACACCTCCAAATCCAGCTGAGTTTCAACCTATTACTCAAACTGAAGCTACTAAAATGGTTCAGATTGTCTCTCAAAACCAATCCACCAATACACATGCAATGTTGAAGAGAGAAATAGATTCCAAATTCTGGTTTTTGGATCATGTCCTACGCTCCAATGTTTATCATTTCCAACATGCGATGAAAAGGTGAGAAGATATACTAATGGCATTATTTAGAATTGTTAGTGGGTAATGGTGGACACCTATTGAATTATTCATGGTTGTCCTATTCTATTTTGAAGACAAAGTGCATTTGAAGAGGTTGCAAAGAGCCAATAAATATCCATTATTCTTCCCTCGAATGTTGGGCACCATCTTGGAGTACTATGGTTTCCTTACTGAACTTGGAAAAAAAAAAAAAAAACATCATTGTAAGGAAGTCTATACTGTTTCCAGATGGCAAGGAAGTGTGACCAAAACCAAGTCTACACTAACAAGTGCTTCATTGACTACTGATAATGAACATCATTATGTGTCTCCTCCAAATTTGATTCTTAAAGATTTTGTTGATAGAGAAGATACAACCCCAAGACCACTAGTTGCCCCCACACCAGAAGTTTTTTTTTACTTTTCCAAATATTGATGCAGCCGCACATATTTTGGCTAGTCTTTCTTCCACACCAAACACAAGTTCTTCATCTTTTGATGGTTATGTACATATTTTAGCTGAGGCTTTCAAACAACTCTTAGCTCGTTTGGGCATGATTCAAGAAAATCAAGCAAACATCCAGCTCACTCAACATCAACTTGTCCAAAGAGTTGATGAACTTACCATGGTTGTCCAATAATGGAAATCTTCTTCTGAGAAGCCAACTAGTGTTCATGATGCTACTCCTCCGTCCATCCCAACTACACAAAAGACTAATTCTTCACAGTGGGAGTCCACATTGCCTACCACTATTGTGACACCTTAAGAGATCATCCTCTTTCCCCCGTCTCATGATTGAGGATAGGGAGTGCCCCTCTACTTTTCTTCTTAACTGTCACTTTATCATTACATATACTCCTTGACTTCCTTCGTGTTTTTTTTTTTGTTATGATGATAGTTTTCACTTTTTGTTTCCTCATTTCCTACCATACTTATAATTTTATATTGTTTTTTTTTTTTTTAAGTTATAGGAGCTGAAAAACAATGCTTTGCAGGTACCTTTCCCTTCATTTCTTTGCATTTTCTCGATTAACATTGAAGACAATGTTTAGTTTGGTTGGGGGATGATAAGAAAGGAAGAGAAAGAGGTTTCTTGTTGATTTAAAATTGTAAGATATTTTTTTCTTTTGTTTCTTTTGATTGTGATAATTTTTATTAGCTAGATTTTTTTAAAACTTAATTGGTAATTTTTTTAGAAGAACATAACACTTATGTCTGATGAATGAGCATACCTAGCTTGAAAGGAGTTGATTTGGAATACCAACTCATTTGTGTGATCTTATAAAATTTGTTATGTTGATTGAATTTGATTTGACTTTGAAGTTTTCATTTTCCCAAGGGTCTTTTCTAATTGAGTCTTGACACACACTATGCACTCTAGACCCTTGATATAAGATGAAACACTAGTCTAACCCTAAAACTTGGACCCAATTGTTTTAGTACTTGAATCACTTTTAAATTGAGTTGAGACACCTTAAAAAGAGCCTAATAAGGCCACCTTAAAAAAAAATAAAAAAATCTTAAAAAAAAAAGATTATGAATAAAAAAGGTTGAGTTATGCTTTCTTTGAAACCTGAGCAAGGTTCGAGGGGTATATGGTCCAAAGGTCTTTAAATCCTAGTGCCTTAAGCCATTATGGTTGGGAGTCATCCACCTCAATGCTCACTACATGGGTGAATCGGTGGAGTATGAGCTAAATTGTAGGTGCTAAGTTATTGGATCCTAAATTATGGAGTTCGAGGTGAAGTTTGAGGAGTTAGTGGCTGAATTGGTCTTATAAACTTGGTGCCCTATGTCTTACGGTTGGGAGTCATCGATGAATCCCTGCTACATGGACCATGTACTTAGAGATACCTTTAGCATTGCATTCCTACAATTAGACCTTTGAAAAAAAGAGTATATATGTAAAGAAATAAAGATAGGTGCATTTTTTACTTATGAGAGAGTGGTTTTGTTGCTTAAGATAAATTGGGCATGGTTGGGGGGATGATTAGTTTTGAATAGTATATCAGGGGGCTAGTTTAATTTCACTCAAGACTTGTTTGGAAATATCATTTTAGGGGTTGAAAATGGATGTGTCTTTGATACTTTGATTTGCATGATATCTTTTCTATTAGAGATAGTAAATGTGTTTGAGATTTTGATTACACCTATGGATGGAGAAGTGTGTTTCATTATTGACCATTTGTGCTATAGGATTTTCAAAAACATTTTCCAAATGAGTTTAATTTTTTTTTTTTTTTTAGTATTTTTTCTCTTTTGTTTTATTATACCATTGCTAAGGGACTAGCAATGTGTTGGTTGGGGGGTACTACTAAAAAATAACACATTTTAAATAATAATTCTCATGAATTCCATACCTTTTGAGTAGTAATTATGCCTAATATGCCCAAGTAATACATTGTTGCCCTCTTAAGAGATACTAATGATTTTTGTGAAGTTTTGGAGATATTTCAAGGTGATTTTTGAAGCATTGAGTGATAAAAGAGAAATGGAATTGAGGAGGGCAAATAATGTGGATGATGAGGAAGACTCAATGCACTTGGACCAAGATTTGGAGATGATTTGGAGGTAGTTGAGGTGGATTCAAAAGGAGAAATGGAAGAAATGACAAAAGAAAGCTTAAAAATAAAATATTTCCATTTCGCATGACTATGCCAAATGGACTAGAATGTGGAATTATGTTGTAGGCTAAAGGAGAATTGTCAAGCTGATTTCTCATGATCATGCGAAAATTTTGCACAATCATGCAAAATGCTCCAAAAAGCTATAACTGTAGTTGCTAAATTTTTTATTTCGCACAACCATGTGAAATTGGCTAAGTTGGTGTGAAATGGTCATTTTGTTGTTAAACTCCAAGTTGCTTGATGAAAAAGTTTCTAGAAGACCTCTTAGATGATGCCAAGTGTCCACTTGACCTTGGCTTATAAATAGAAACTTGATTTTCTCATGACAAAGCTTTTTTTTAGACATTTCTAATTGTAGAATTTTCCAGATTTTCTCTCAATAGATTTCTCTATTTTTCTTCATTTTTTCTCATTTTCTTTCATTTTCTCACTCGCTAAACATGCTTTATGAGACCAAATCTCCAAGCATGAGTGGCTAAATCCTGTTTTCTCAGAGGAAAAAGGATCTAGAGGCAATATCTATGGTGAATTAGAGAAATGAGCTTTAATTGCAAAGGTAATTTGATTCAATTGATTGATTAATTGAATTTAGGGGATTTTTCTCTTCAAATTGTCTTAATAAGATTGAATAGTTGCATTGTGTGAATCATTGGAAGATAATTTAAGATGAATTGAATATATGATTTGAATTGATCTCTTGGATTAAATAACCTAATTTGAAGAGAAATTAGATCTAGACTTAAAGCTACATCTAAAATCGTTTTAGATGATAATTTAGATTTTCAGTCTAACTTGATGAAAATTAGATCTCAACATTTATTCATCACGGAGATTGCTTTCTAGAAAGTCCTAACTCCATGAATTTCATTTCCTATTAAATTTCTTATATTTTACATTTCATTGTTCTTTTCAATTCGAGACCATTGTTAAATTGATTTTTCATCATGAATTTTCAAATTAATTTCACTTTATCACAATCATTTATTCTCCTCTCATTCAAGCTTTAATTACCAAGAATAATCCATCCTAGTGGACGACACCTAAAAACCACTATACTACAGTAGTTTGTACTAAAACCACTTTTTGATCGGGTACAAGCTACTCTAGAATAGTGAATTAGGTTATAGATTGTGTTTTGATGCGATAAATCAGAAAAATCAAGCGATCAGTACACCCTAAAATGAATCTAACAAGCCAAACTTAACTAGGGCTCTGATGCAAGTATGTTGGATTCCTAGAAATATCTAGTCTAAGCCTTAGATCTCAAAAGAGTTGCATACATTTCTAGATTCTAGGCTTAGTGGAATTAGAAAACCTTTAAAATTTTGATTTTAGGTTGGTATAAAGAAGAACATGTTAGAATAAAACCTTTAAAAGCATGACATAATATAAAAATAAATGAATTTCATTATTATTTATATTAAAATTTTGATTTCACTTTAATTATCCTATTTATGTGTTATCTACATGGTATAAACTCTCATCCAAAGATGCGCCGTACTTTGAAGACTAGGTAAAGGTGCTTCTTCGAGTACAAATAGTAATAAAAACAATAGAATACCGTGTTTTAATTTGTTGTAGAAATGTAAGAATGAGTTTATTGGCCAATAACATGATGCTTAAATAGAATATATGGAATGGGTTATATGTAAGTTGATAACATTGTGTTTTCGAATCATGTTTTAGTCGATTTATGGTGATTAGATAGGTGGGCGGATTTGTAAACATTTTTTAAACTTCCATTTTATTTATGGCACAAGTGTGGACCCGCGTTTTTCATGTGCATTCCCACTTGACGGTGAGACTTGTTTTTTATTTATTTGGCAGAAATTATGATTTTTAGAAAAGACTTGGAGTCACCACTTATTTTTGTTTTATTTTTTAAAGGGAAAAGAAAATAAGAAAGAAAACCCTATAGGACTCCTTATTTTTGAAAAGATATGTATGCAAAAATCAAATTTGAATTCAGGGGTCAGGTTACCTATTGGGAAAGTACGGTGGTGAGCCGTAGCACCCCTCTAAGCTTATATGCATACAGTTTCTACTTAACGAATAAAGGGAATTGTGACAATTAATTAATTAATTATGGATACCAAGAAAAATAATTATACAAATGAGTATGTATAAGTCATGGTGAAAATCAATATATGCAAAAATAACGATAAAATCTGATTACAAGAATGCATAAAATAAATGACAAGAGAATTATACAAAATGATTTATTGAACTAAAAAAAAATCAAAAGAATTAGTTATCAAGAAATTTCAAAGAACTTTGTTAAAATATTTTTTGAATTTAATGGTTTCAATTTATTTTTACTTGCTTTTACCATAAAGGAATGAATTTTTACGAATTATTTAGAAAAGAAAATAAAAATGTTATCTACAAAGGATGTTTTAATTTAATTCTATTTGCAAGCAAATTAATTTTTGTTATTTTTATAGGAAACATGACTTTTACAATTTTATTTACAAAAATATCAAAATTCAATCTAATTTTGTTAACACCAAAAAAAAAAAAAAAATATCAAATGAATTTATATAAAATTAATTACAAAAATGTTTGAACCCCTCTTATTGTTTGATTTTAAAAAGATTTATTAGAAAATATTTTATCAAATAATTATCCATGATTTTATAAAAAGATATTTCAAATTTATTACTTACCCTTAAAGATTTGGAATTTCTGTAAAAAAAAGTTTACCCAAATGTATTAAAAATAAAAATAAATAAATAAAAATGATTTTTGATATTATGTTCACAAAAGCATTCCAATTTTGTTCTCTAATTTGATTTTTGCTTTCTTTTCCAAGAATTTATTTGCTTTAAAAAAAGGAAATCTACATTTCAGCAATTTTATTTTACTTGTATAAAAAAGATTCATGAAGAATTTAAAAACAAATAAATAAATAAGTAAATAAAAAGATTTTTTTAACTTTATTTTTTTTAAAAAAAAGGAATTTTGTCTTAACTACAAGAGGATTTTGCTTACTTTATTTTTAAAATAATAAATAAAAAAATAAAAATATATTTATTTATTTTAAAAAAATTAATTTAACTAAAGGAATTTTTCCTTAAAAATGGATTTCACACAAGTTTACGTAAAGAAGAAATTTGATTAAAAGGATTTCTTTATAGACTTATTTAGAGGAATTTTCCATAAACTTTATTTAAAAAAAATGACTTTTTTATTTTTTATTTTGTAAAAAGAATATTATTCTAATCATAATTTTATTTAAGGAGGACCTTTATAAATTATTTGGGAAAAGAACCTTTGAAAAATTATTTACAAATAAGTATCTTGATTTTTATTTAAAGATAATTTTTGCTTGACTTTTATTGTGTGTATATATATATATATGTATAAAAGATTGTTTAAAATTTTAAAATAAAATTACTTTAATAATAATAATAATAATAATAATAATAATAATAATTTCAAAAATGAATGATTTTATTTAAGGTAAAAAAAAATTTGTTTCACTCAATTCTTTGTTAAAAAAAAAGGTAAAGGGAAAATCAAATAAGATAAATAAATAAAATAAAATAAAGTTAAGAAAATGATGTAAAGCCTTTGAATTTTATTTCAAATAAAAAGTCATTTTTCCTTTTTAATTTTTAATTTTTAAGTTTCATTACAGAAAAGCTTTCCAATTTATTAAAAAAGAACCAATATTTCAATTTTATAAAAACAAATCATTTCATTACTTTATTTTATATTAAAAAACATATTTATTATAAAATAATGTGTAGACCCTTTTATAAACCAAAGGTTTTTCTCTTTTTTTTAGTCCACCCGAAGGAACTAAGCATTTCATTTTTGAAGTGGGGAGCTGTTTTCTAGAGGAACCAAGCTACATGGGACGTGTGGCAAGGATTACCAACCTACCATGGTGGTGGTTGGGGTGGTGACATCTTTGTTGAAGGTTGAGTAGTGAAGCTGGTAGTAGCTTATGGGAGAAGGAAGAAACAACGGAACGGGTATGAAACTAATAGCAAGGTTGCTTAAGGGAAAAGAGAGGAAGTAGGATATTTTTTAGAGAGCTGGAGGAGGGGGTCCACAAAATGGTGACTCCACTGAAGATAATTTAAAGGGTCAAACTTAAACTTAAGATGAGGCAAATGTGGCGTTTGATTAGTCGGTTGATAGATACCTTCCCTTTGTGCTTCTCTATGATTGAATGATCATAGCACATTGAGGATTTTGATGTGGCGATTTTCTATGCTTGATCGCTATATCCATTTGGGGCATTGATATGGTGATGATATTGATTGATCCGCTTGCTTGTCTTAGCATATTGATTTTGCTCTAGCCTTGATTATCCTGCTCACTTTGACATGTATGTTCACTTTGTTGTATCTCTTATTTATCTTAGTGTTGATTATCTTGCTTGTATATTATCTTGATCATATTTGAGCATGCTATCCTTGTTGCTATTCATTTTGATTATTGTCATATTCTCATTTAGCTTGTTTGTAGACATGGATGATATACTTGCGCTCTGATTGACTGCTTATTACATGACTGTTCTTTTCTTGTGTGTTTGCATGTTGCTTGTCTGTGTGGGTCGCACATCTATCCCCTTACCTCCAACCCTCTAGTTTTGGTCATTTACTTCCTTTTGGTTTATACATTTGCAAGTGTGAGGCCTTGTGTGTGCTTGTTTATCTGACAGAGCTAGTGGTTAGGAGTGGGGTCTAGCGATGGGCTATATTGATGTTTGGGAGCATTTTGGAGAAGGTGGACATATTGATGCTGATTGGAGTTCAATCTTTGAAGACCTGTATAGCCTAGAGTTAGGTTTCATGGATATTTGTGTGACCAGTGTGTTTCATTTTCTACTTTAGCTTCATAGGATTTTCGGATGCACCCACACCACTCACTATGCACTTTAGTTGACTACTGAGTGCTGAGAGTTGCGAGAGCTTTCACTATAGGAAACCTCATTGGGATGTCGAGGTAGTGCATGTGTGGAGGTGATGACCACCTTGCATGGAAGCGCCCCGTCTCTTCGAAGGCATGCAGAGGGTTGCGTGCCGCTGGAGGGTATGATCGCTTCTGCTAGGGATCCCTTAAAGTCTACCTCTCTTCTTTTTAGAGCCACCTTGACCTTATAGGTTGAGCCTTAGATCCTTCGATCAGGATTTCCTTTCCTACACATGGGTGCATCTGTGGGCCTTTAGAGCCGGGCTAGTAGTGATAGGTTTAGTTACCTTCGTAGTAGTCTCTTATATATTTGCTCAGAATTGGATATCAGTTTGAATACTTCTAGGTTACCTTCCTGCATAGTTGATAGACATTCTTTGTAAAGTTTCCCTTACATAGTATCTTATCTAGTATTTTCACTATTGTAGGAGTATTGAAACGTTAGATTTGGGTTCAGCTTCTTAGATCAGAGTTAGGGGTAGATTGATTAGAGTACCAAACCAGTCAGACCAGAGATCAAATCAGAGGGATATGGATTTGCAGGTGGTTACTGTTGATCAGTTTGCTTCCGCCATGGCTTCGATTCAGGAGGCTATAGCTGGCCTCTGCCAGAGGATAGATGGGCAGTAGGCTCAGCAGGTCCCACCTTAGGATGGTACATAGTATGACCCTACAGTACCACCACCCCTCACCTAGTTAGTCATCACCACATGCTATACCTTTCACTTTGCATAGTCAGACCGAGGTTGCCCTGCCTCCTATCAAATTGCCTATCCCGGCCTTAGAGGACCCACATGCACGTATGGATAGACTTGAGTAGAGGTTGAGGCAGATGAGGGCTTCAGATGGAGCTATTATTTGGAAGGATTTTGAAGGAACACTAGTGGCCAGTTTACTAGCCAAGTTTAGGATGCCTGAGATTGAGAGATACATAGGCATTGGCTATCCTGGCATCCATTTGAGGCTTTCCAGTATGGTTATGAGGACCCATGGACTGGATGAGGCCCAGATGGTTATGCTTTCCCTATGTTCCTGAGTGGTGCGGCACAACGTTAGTTTGTTTCATTGGATGTATCACGCCACCAAACTTGGGATGATCTAGCCCAGGAGTTTTTGAGACAATTTGCATTTAACACTGTCATTGATGTTTCGAGGAAAGAGTTAGGGGCTTTAAGATAGAGGTCAGAGGAGTCAGTCACCTCATTTATCTCCTGCTGGATGGAGAAGATTTCATAGGTTATTGATAGGCCATTGATTACTACTCAAAAGGTGCTATTTCATAGCTTGTAATTAACTCTTTTAAACACTTTTGAGTAGTAGTTATTACCTTTTAACCCAATTAACATATTAAGGACCTTTGCAATCATTTCTAATCAAAGTGTGTAAGTTTTGGTGTTTTTGTTAGTAATTTGATCACCAAAGCAATCCGAGATTGAGGAGAGTTCTCTGGAATCCATAGCAAATCAATGGAAAGTTCGAAACATGAAGAACCGAAGCTTTAAAGTCCTTCGCCATAAGCAAATCCGGAATGCAAGGAGGGGAAGCAAACAAGAACCAGCCATGAAGCATTCTTAATGACAGTCATTTCATCCACTTTTGGAGCACTTTCTAGAGTTCAATTTATGCATGCTATATGTCGTTTTGAAGCTCAGGAAGTCAACAATCCAATGCTTCAAACGGTGCACGATTCGGAGTTGAAACGAAGGAGTTACAGCCATTGCAAGCAGATCACTCCAAGCTGAAGGAAGATTTTTGCACGGCTGCGAAATCAGCCTTTTGCTGTGAAAATCTTGTCCTTTTGCTGCGAAAATTTCGCAGCCATTTTGCACAGTGCACGAGTGTTCTCTTGAAGCTTCCCGATATTTGCGACCGACATTTTGAGATTTTTTGCTTTAGATATTTGATGTCTAAATCCCTAAACTCTCCTTGTAACCCACCTATCATAGGATTCCTTAGTCTTTAAGCAAGAACAAAGGGTAAATAAACCCATATTTAAAGGTTGTAAGTTTCCTCAGAGGACGACGAAAAACAAGGCTTGTACACAGACGCTTTGTATAGTTTTTGGAAAGAACTAAAATTGAGAGTTTTTGCTCTACCTTACCTACTTGTTTTGATTGTTTTATTCATCTAATTTTTCTTACTAGCCAAACAAGCTCTGAGGAAGTTTCCTCATAGAATGAGTGGCTCAAATTTTAGTTCCTTGGAGCTAAGGTTGTCGGGAAAGGTTCCAAGTGCAAGAATTAGTAGCTTTGTGGTTTCAGCCATTAATGAAGAGAAAGTGTGATCCTTTAATGATTTCTATGTTTTTAGTTAACTTAAAACACCCTCAATTCACTTGAGCCAACACTTGGTAAGACAAGTGATCTCTGTCCATGGAGATGCACTAGTTTACCTCTTGCGAGCTTTTGGGAAGTGACTTGAAGGTAGGATTTTCTAGAATTGCCAACACTTGGTAAGCTTTTGGACTCCAAGGAGACATCCATTAGTTATCTCTTGCGAGCTTGAGAAGGGAAGTCCAAAGTTAAAGATCACCTTGCATGGCAAATGCTAGGTGAGAAGCACGAGCCATTGCAAGTTGCATCAGTGAGAGGGAATTAGAGCTGAAATCCATTTAAAGGATACATCTGTACAACACCGGTTAGAGAATTGACTATATGTTAATTCTCTAATGTGAGGAAATGAACCAAATGATCGGAGCTCTGTTTTTTGCATAAGAAACCTCCCCTGTGAACCCAAACCTCCAAGGAATGTTTTTCTTCATAAGTAATTTCCATTACTTTCTTTTTAGTTAACTTGAAACAAAACCTCGTTTAACCAAAAGTTTGTGTTTTATTTCTTAAGCTAACCTTGAAATGAAAAAGCACCAATTTAACTTTGAATTGGTATCAGTTGTGAGTTGAAAACCCTTCCTAGAGAACGATCCTAGAGCCACTATGCTATATTAGCTAAAGCTATCCTAATGCATGGTGATATAGGTTATAAATTTTGTTGATTACTCCCTCAATCAAAGAGCACCAGCTGGACATGAATCAGCTGAGACACCAATTGGGCATGAATCAGCCATCTGAGAGGGATCAGATTAGTATGATCATGAGGAGCTTGTAGCCTTGATTTGCTAGGCACTTGATGGGATTTCCTCATACATATTTTGGATCTTTGGTACAGGCTTTATACGGTATAGAGGAAGGCATAGCTAAAGGATTATGGTCCTAGTCTTCCCCTACTGACTCTAAGGGGAAGAAGCCTTTAGGAGGACAAAGATCAAGAGATGTTGGTGTTATCATTTCAGTAGGGTTGAGACCTCCAAGACGCTATCAGACAGTTGGGTAGACTTTTGGACTCTACTACCCACCACCACCTCAGTAGTATAGGCCATGAGCACCTTCTTAGTCGTATGATCAGGCTTACTTGCCTCCCACACTAGCATTATCTTATTATGCCGCACATGGCACTTAGGTCAGAACTTTGGAAGTGAGAGTATGTTAAAACTACATTGCTCCAAATTGAAGGTCGAGGTTGGTGTCTCCTTACTAATGAGAACATTAAGGTAATAGTTACAAACATATCATGAACCCTTTTTACTCTAAAACAAGGCTACATGAGTTACTTGGTTCCTAATTTTTGTGTGATTCTAATACTCTCGTTATTAGACTTATTAGATACACAATCACAAGTTGATCATAATTCCTTGTTAAAGGTTCTCTCTATTTACTTTACTCTTGCTATTATAGTATTATGTAATGCATTTTCATATGAAAGTTTTTATTATGTCATATTTATTTTAAGGGTAGAATTATTAGTTTTCAATATACAACCACTTCATACTTATTGTTTCAATCTATGAAGAGTCATAAATTTGATGATACTTTTGTAACTAAATTATAAAATGTAAATGTTAAGATAATCTTATACCTAATTTTACTATGATCATAATATCAATAACAACAATTTCTTAATCTCCACTCATGTGCAAGCATTTTCTTTCATTTTTGTTTTCTAATATAGGTAGGAGAATTGGTTATTGAGCATTGTGGAAAGGTTATTTCATGGATCAAAGCAAGTGGAAGGTCCCAAGTTTTTATGTCCCAAGGTAAAATATATATATTTATTAGACAAATGATAAACATCTGAGTCACTCTTTAAGAATGTTGTACCTTTTTTATGACTTGATGCAACATGTATATATAATTCTCTTAATGACAAGTAGTGCAATGATGCCAACAAAAAAGAGAATCTAGCTAGGTTCAATCTAGCTAGGATTAATCTAGATAGGTTTATAAACCATTCATAGTAAGCTACTTACAATAGAAAATAAAATTGATGAAAAATAAGACATTTGGAAATTCAGACCAGCTTTGCTCCTTGTGTAATTCTAAGTCCTTAAAGTATCCGGTGATTTCTTCTATCATACCAAGTCATATTGTGAGACAATAATGAAGGAGTGAATTCTATGTTTTTATGTTTACGATTTTTTGGTTCAAGGACTAAATGGTTTATCTTTCATTGAGAGATTAATAAAGAAATCGTATATTATGAAAATGTTGTTAAATATGAATTCCTTATTATCAATTATTATGTGACTTGTTATAACTAAAATTTATTTATTTGTTTATTTATAGTTGGGAAAAATCAATTCTATGGGGAAGCCATGCTTGGTACTATTTTCAAAGGGTTGAGGTATTCAAGTTAATGAACTTCATGGAAAATAATTTTTTGGTGAATAGAAACAACTCTACTAGAGTTCTAAGCACCTTTCAGCTTTATGAACCTTATTGTCATAAAAATTGATGGCCTTATGTTATCTAAATGATAGAGGAGTTATAGGCATGAACAGAAAATGCTGATTCACTAGGAGTTCTATGCTTTTCTTGTTTTGATGCTTATAGGAGCATGAACATAAGTTGAGAATAGCAATAATATGTTTATTGTACTAGATTTGGAACTCTTGTTTAATGAAGGATTAACCAACTTTAGTGAATAAT
Organism: Vitis vinifera; assembly: GCF_030704535.1. Taxonomy (NCBI): domain Eukaryota; kingdom Viridiplantae; phylum Streptophyta; class Magnoliopsida; order Vitales; family Vitaceae; genus Vitis; species Vitis vinifera. The sequence goes on along the minus strand of NC_081823.1, from coordinate 15,577,320 downwards.
AAGTGACTTGCTTGTTATTTGTTGATTGGAAATCATTAACCTCACTTTTATGAGATTGAAAATTCAATGTACTAGATTTGGAACTCTTGATGACTTAAATTTGCTTGACAACCCTTTTTAACATTGATAGTGAAATACCCTAGAAACAATAAACACTTGAAATTGGAAGCAACAACCTTTTGTTAATGAGGTTATATCATGCTCTGATGATTTGATGTCTTATGAGATCCATCGATGTTGCCAACGACCTTCTCTGCTCCAATTTCTATTGATTATATTTGATTTATTATATACTCAACAAAGGCATTAAACTGAATTGCCATTAGCATATGTTAACATGAGGATAGAACTTGAAGCAATTCATCATTAAAAGGGTGATCTACTTTGAGGAAACTTTTTATATATGTGAAGAGTTGAGAACCTTCAAAATTGCTCATAGAGACTAGAATTTATTGGCAAAATGAATTTTTTTTTAGTTCTTACCATTATAAAGTGGCTTGAATTTTATGTGAGCTATTACTGGTACTAAAGGGATAAGGCCTACCTGTTTTGTGTACAAGTTCAATTGGGTATGCCAAACTAGGGTTTAGTAAGAAAGCTTGGAATACCAATCTATTTCTTAGTCATAATGTCATTTTCAGCTTCATCTTCAAGTGGAGAAGAAAAAAATATAGCGACTGGTCTATTATAATTTGGACAACCATTGACCAGAGAAGATTATGTGGATAGTGAAATTTATCTCTGGCGTTATCCGAACTTAGGGTGGGAAAGAGATAGTTTGGATTCATAAAAGCTTGTATATACAAATAGGCCATATCCATGTTAAAGTCTTTCAGTTACCTTTTTAAATATGTAAAGATAGGTGTAATCCCGCATATTGTGGTTATATTTCTCCACAATTGTATTCTTCCATTAACAAATTTAGTAAGCAATTACAATACCCATATAACTGGTCGTCTATTTATACCTTCCCTTGATTATGATAAACAAGTGTGCAGTGAATTTCTTCAATTTGGTTGCTATCTCTATGGATAATGGTAAGGTAGTAGAGCAAAACAAAAAATCTATCATATTATATCCAATAATGATATCTCGTTCTTATGTTTTGCATAGTAAAGATTTATCTATTTCCATTCATTTAGAATATATTAGCATGCTTCATTTTCTAAGTTGGTTTTGTATTTTTTTTTAATAAAAATAATATTAATATTTATATTTTATTAAAAGCTATTTATTTATTTATTTTTTATCTATAAAGTTATTTTTCTGTTTAATAAGACTTAAATTAAATTAAACTAATATAATATAAATTGAGTTTATAAAATTTTCGTAAAATCAAAATACTATTTTTAAAAATAATTGAGTTTATAAATATTATTTTTATGAAAAAAAATGATATGCTGATATTAACTTTTTTTATAATAAAAAAAATAATATGTTGCCATAAATTTTATTTTGTAGTCAAAAGTGACATGCACAAATTTGATTTTATATAAAATAAATATTTATTTTTGTTATAATATTAAATTTTATGGATAAAAATAATTACTTACAAAAATTATTGTCAAACTTCATTGTTGTACATTCCCCAATTCAACAACACCAACAATGGAGTCGAGTATATAAATATGATGAGAAAATGGAACTCATGTTCATTTTTAAATTTTATCTTTTACTATATAGATTTTTAAATAATTGTGAAAAGACAAAGTAGATGGCAAAGGGACGAAGGTGGTGGAAGAGATTAATAAAAGACTCCAACAAGGCTCTCTTTCAATTAAGCCTATTAACCTAACCATAAATATGGGTAAAAGAGATGGCTGACGAGGAGGGCATCCACTTCAAGAAATCCCTTCATTGCTAAATGCTTGTACCTCATATCATATTATCATGTGATCACACACACCTCCCACTAACTTTATTCCTTCTCCCATAAATCATGCATCTATTCAAACCAAAAGTTTACCTAACTTTGATCCGAGAAAGTATTAAAAAAAGTTTTAAAAATATTATTATTTTTTATTTAGTCTTGTTATAAAAAATAGAAAAATGATGAATTACAATTATCATCGATGAGAAATTTTTATATTATTTTATCTTTATATAATAAATTAAAATTAACATATAAAAATAATTTATTAATTTTGATTTTTTTTTGTTTTTTTTCTTTTATATTTTTCATAAGATTTTCTTAAAATCAAACACATATAGTCTTAGATGGTATTTTTTTTTCTATTTAATTTAAAATAGAAATTAAAACTAAATAATGCTTAATAGTGTTAAGTATTAGGTTGTTTGTTTTTGTAATATTTTATTTCTATTAAGCATTAAAAACTAAAAAAAAAAAATAAACAACAACAACAACATCAACATATTACTTTTTCCATTTATAAAAAGTCATTGGTTTTTTCTATTAGCTAAAAATTTATAATAAGTCATAAAAAAAAGTAGAAAAACAAACAATTTAAAATTTGGAAGCAAATTGCTTTTAGCAAAAAGTTAAAAAAACAAACACCTTCTTAATCTTTTTACACCTATTAAATTGGAAGAACATATGATAAAAAATATTTTATGTTTTAAGCTTAATAATAGCTTAAACCAGTAGATTATAAAAGATAAAAAAAATGAATGTAGATATTTAAAAAATAAATAAATAACATTTGCATAAAAATAATATTATTATTTTCTTCCCTCATATGACTTGATTTGTGGCCTTCAATCAAAAGAATCCTCTTAGGTTTTTGAAGTATTTGTTTTTAAACCATGTACATACAATGTTGTCATCATTTATCAGGTTATGGGTGTAGTTGGTGTAGTGCAAAAATAATAATTAATTTCACCCAATCCTCTCATATGATTGGTTGCCTATGTGCTATACACATGGAATTTCACTAGTGAGAAACATAGGAAGAAAAAAAGCATAAGCAAAAGGAAAGCTGCTTACAAATCGATTTTAAAAGTTAAAATTTGGTTAATTATTTATTGAGTTATCTTTAGTTATTATTTTTTATTTTTTCTTATAAAAGAATTATCAAATTAAGGTACTTAATCTACAGAGAAAATATAAGAAAGAAAGAAAAATAAGAATATGCTACTTTAAATCATTTTTTTTTTTTTTCTCTTTGATTAGACTCCTTTGATAGGTAGTACAACCTTTTGAAGAAATATGGCACCAGTCAAAAGCCAAATACATACCATCATGTTTAGTAAGGTGCACTACAAGAAATATATATGGAGTTTTCCTCCATATTAATTATATATATATATATATATATATATATATATATATATATATATATATATATATATATATATAATAGTATCTACTTTGAATAGTTTATTACATTTGCTAGTATAGTTATCCACAAAGAACTTGTCATGAGCCTGAATAACATATACCAACAACCAAGATGGTTCATGAAAAGCGTGATTAACTAGTCCATAAACCTCTTAGAGACTAAGGTGATGGCTACTATTCCTACTCTTTGGACAAAGTACCGCTAACCCTTAAGTCTAGATAGCTTCTTGCATGCTTAGAGGAAGTCTAACTAACAAACCTTATTAGTCTTGCACACTAATTGAAGCTTAGAAGGTTTACTTTATTACTTTGCCTATTGCCCTTTCCTCTCATGCTTCTTTAAGCCATGCCCTTACTAAACCACAAAGCATGGAAAGAGAAGAGTTCATATTCTATTCCTAATATTTGATTGCTTGCTTCAGAGGTTTTTTTTTTTTTTTTTTTTAAAGGAAATACAAGCATCATAGGTTCGTTCCTTCTCAAGATGAAAAGCAGCAGATTCATGATTATGTTTATACTTTTAATACATCTTTCTTTTTTCCCTCAATCATCTATCTCACTATATAAGTTTAAATATATTATTACTAAACAATTCAATATTAGCCTTTCAAATGAAAAACTAGATAAAAACTTTTTCTTATTGAACTCAACAAAAACTTTTCGTAACCAATTTAATGTGAATTATAGTAATGTTATAAACCATCATATAATTAAAACCAACTTATACCCTACCATCTATTGGAATGATGAATGGATTTCCCAATAGTATCTACCAACTTTTTGAACATAAACTTTTCTATATAGGAACAAATATGGGTATATGAATTTATAACCAACCATTTCTCAAAAAAATGAGCTAAACTATGGTCTCAGCCACTTATGTGAGCATAATCAATTGTAAATCTTGAGAGAAAAGAAAAAAAAAAACTTATTTAAAATCAGCAAATTAACCACCTCATGGAACCAACCATTGAAAAAAAAATTTATATGTTTAAGATTATTTTTTGATGTAAAACAAAATCAAACACAATATTCCCAATGCATTCAAGTTGAAACAACAGGTATACATAATATCTTTTTCCTTTCATCAATATCAATTCAAAATTTATCTTTGCAAATAACATCATCTTCTACAACATTTTAGAAGAGTAAGAAAAAAAAAGTGAAAAGATAACCTAACAAAAATCTTCAATCTCCCATGGAATCTTTTATCACTACGTGGTGCATAACATATAGTTCAAGAATCTAGAAAAAATAATTCAATATTCAAGTAGCTAGTTAGAGAAAGACTTTAAAAGAAAGTGAAATGTGCATTTATAGGCTAATAAAAAAGATGTTCAAACATATATTATCTAAAACATTGGCATAATCAAATGTATTATACAAGTAGAAACATATATTATATTACATGTTTCTACTTCTTAAATATATGGATTGTTATTGTTAGATGCTACTCCCTCCAACCCTTGATTTTTCCCACATGTAAGTGTTCTAAAAGATCTTGCATGACATTGAGTTCATCCACCTCATTTTGTGTCGTGTTATTATCATTTTCCCCAAAATTCATTTGTTGATCTCCATGCTCATCATGATTTACCTATTCGGTAGACCTATTATCAAACCCATAAAAAAATAGATGCTCTTTCACATCATCTATGGGTTTAAACAAGACATTATGGTACCTATAGCATAGACATCTAGTTCGATTGAGTGAATTTGCTTGATTATGCTTATTCATGAATTTTTTCACTCCTAGGGATGGCAAATTTGTGGGTTTTTCAGGTCACTCAGCCTTGCCCCGCCCCTATTAGGATAGGTATGGGAGCATAGTAATCAGGGATGGGATAGGTTCAATTTTATTTTTATTTTTTAAAACCCAAATCAGGTTCAAGGTGGGGTTGGGTTTTGTAATAATCTAACTTGCCTTCCCCCTCCCCTCTAAAATGAAATTACAAGTCTACCCTTCACCTATAAATATTTGTTTCCCTTCCAACCTGCTTTTCTCATTTTAGGGTTCCCATTCCTCTTTATCGTTAGAGTTGTCATCCCTCTCTATCGTTAGAATTGTCATTCCTCCCTCTCAATGTAGAAATCCATCTAATAATCCATGCCTATCACATAATCAAATCTATTGGTAGTCTCATCAGTTCAAACTACTTCCATTTTCTCACATCCATGAACCGGTATGATTCTTTGTTCATTTGTTTTGTTTTTTGTGTCTTGGAATTTAGGTATTTTTCTCGAATGTTGATTTGTTTGCTCTAGGTTTCTTTAGGAGATCCATGATGTTCTTCGATTCCTAATCTAGGTTTTTTTTTTTCATTAATAATAGATGTATTTTCTTCTTTTGCATGTCTAATATTTTATTTCTTCGATTCGCAATTTCGTTTCTTAAAAAAACATACCTAGGTCAAGACAGGGTGGGGATGGGATTTTAATTGTTGTTTCAAAATTGGGATGGGAGTGCATACCCCTCCCCACCTTAGGTTTGGGAGGGGATGGGAAATGATTATATATTTTAGGATGGGAATGGGATAGGGATGTCTCGTCCAAAGCCTACCCCATTGTCATTCCTATTCACTCCTTATACATAATCACTCAAACACCTACTTGTAATCCAAATCATACTCATATCCATCTTTGCTTTACTATTATGTACGATTATAAATTGTAATGATTTTATTTTATATTTTCATAAGTGAGTTGATTCTATCTCATTTGGGGGTGCACAAATTCACATTACAGTTCAAAATCTTGATGTTTTTTCCACTTCTAAGAAAATTTTGGTTGAAAGAATCTTACCTTAATTTTCCAAATACATGAGATAGACCAACAATATACAAATGATTTAATTATGTTCAATTATATGTATATGCCACAATGTCTAAGCATTCATCCAAATAGTACAATTTCCATGAAGTGAAATAAAGCACTAGTAGTAAATTGTACTTAAATTGATGCATTTTCAAACTGCCCACCCCTAAACAATTCAATAATCATTTTAAGACACATATTACTGATTGATAGGAGGATCATGTTTATAAAAAATGAATGATTCATGACTAGAAAGCCTATAATTATAATATAACAAGTTACCAAGACACACATGTTGGTCATGTCTTAACTTTCACAAGGCTAAAAGCCTAATTTTCCATTTGTTATTACCACCCTATAATTACCTCAATGTTATTAATAAGCAAAAATTAGGTCCAAGGTAAACCACTTAAACCATAAGAAAATGGTTACCTTACTCGAAAATGATTTTTTTTTTTTTCATTTTTTAAATGTTGTATTGTCAGTCATAAAATTGGTGGAAATTGCTTCAATTCGATTATTCCTTGTGAATCAAATGAAAAACATAAAAATAACATTGATTAGTCAACATAAAAACAATGAATAAATAGAAATTGAAGCATGATCCCTTAAGAAATCCTTACTAAAATTGAAAATAATTACATTGACCGAAAATTCAGATTTGTTGAGAGCTCTCCATTTTTTGATACAAAGAAGATAGTATAAACATGAACAAGAAATTTAGAGTGCTTAGGCCATATTTCTTGTACATGTTTCCAATGTTGTTTTGGATTTAAAAGAACAAAAAATAATATTTTAATATTTTATAAAAATAAGAGTGTTTCCCAAGTTGTGTTTAAAAATGATTTTTTAAAAATAAAAAACAAAAACTTGTTTAGATAAATTTTCTTTAAAAAAAAAAAAATTCTATTTTGATTTTGTAAAAAAAATTGTGAATTCAAATTACATATTATTAATTAAATTTAATTCAACTCTTATTAAAAATGAAAATAATTTTGTAGCTACAAATAAATTAAAAATCAAATGGTTTTTAGTAGAACATAAATAGTAATATTATAATGAAATATATTATTTTATATATATTAGAGACATGAGGATATTGACATCCATTTTTTTTTTGTTAAAGTTAAATAATAATAATAATTATTAATGATATTTTGTTTAAAATGAATAACAAATAAAGTTTGATATATTTTTTTTTAATATGTAAATGAGTCAATTTTTTATCACATGCACACATTTAATATTCAATTACGAGCATAATATTTTAGAATGTTTTAATTTACTCAATAGTTAATTGGATCAGATATTTGAATTTTAAATTATTCTTAAAAATTTTAAAATTCATTTAAGAATGTAACTTATTAATTATGACTTGTTCAATTTATAATCTATTTGTATAGTAAGAAAATTCAAAAAATATAGTTGCATATATAAGAGAAGTTATGACTCAATATTTTTAGTTTGTTCATTCATATTGATACATATCCATTTATTTTATCTTAAGTTCTTGCAACAATGGGTCTACAAAATCCTTCTTTTAGAATTTGTATTTCCTTCTCCCAATATCTCTTTAAAATTAATGATTCATAAGGAGATTATAAAACATTTTGCTTTTCTACTTTTGATATTTTTTCTATTTTTTAGCATGTTTAATTCTAAAGATATCACCATATCTATGTACTTTTTTTCTTATGTATATATGTATGATTATAAATGGGCTTCAAAATTTTTTTTCCCCCTTAGAATCTACCTCTCCACTAAGGAAAATAAAATCATTATTCTGAAATTTAGTAGCAAATAACAACCTGTTTTGTCCATTCTTTTTAGAATATAACTTGACATATATACTCAGGTTTGCAATCTATGATTGGCTTACAAAGCACTCGGTATTTCCTTTAGTGAACTCACGAATAACTCTCACACTTAGAGGTTTGAATTTTATATGTTGTATCTTTACTTGGAAATTAACACTTCACATAGATTATATGTGATTATTATTTTTCTTGACCTTTTTTTTTTAAAGATCTTTATTTTCTTCATGGTCTCTTCAGGTGCTTGGAGACAACATTGTAATGGCATGAGTGGAGTCGGAAAAAAAAAGGTATAAAACTTAGAATTTTATTTTATGCACCTCATTATTCAGTATTAAATTGTCCAATTTTTATTGTAAATATGAGCTTGTTAATAGTAATTAGAATGAAAAATAAAATAAAATAATGATATAATATATCATATTCTTTAGTACCTATTTTTATTTTAAATATGAGCTTGTTAATAGTAACTAGAAGGAAAAATAAAATAAAATAATGATATAATATATCATATTCATTGGCATATACACCACAACTTTACTTTTTCTCTACTATTGTTCATTTTTGCAATTTTCTTAATTTTACCTTATGTTACTTCTTATAGGCATGTTTCACACTCTATAATGGCTACTTTGTATGAGGGCATCTTACATATTCTACGAATATGTGATGAAATCAACATATAAGTTTTCATCAATTCATTTCCTATATTGTGTTTATATGTATGTCACATATTTATCAACAAGACACCTATCCTATTTGAAGTCTTATCAGAGGGCCTTTTCTTTGAGGTGTCATAGTAATTAGATGATCATACAATTATATCATTCTTGGCTTTAGTTTTTTAAATAGATAGGGGACAACTTAGAAAACAGAGTAAATAAGAATTTTTAAAACTTTAATTTAATTTATTAATTTTCTAAGGCGGTGTGAGACAATATCTCTTTATTGAAAGAATAAAGGAAAAGAAAAGTCTAAAAAAAAAAAATAAAGCAATTTTCTTATTATGATATCAATAAAAGTCTTTTGTTTTTTTTTTTGCATTTGTGATTGTAGGTGTCAATTTAATGAACAAATGGACATGGAAAATAATTAAAAATAAAATTCTATAACAACAAGGACAATAAGCTTTTGCATGCCTTTTCAAGTTTAATTGTTTTTCTTTCTTAAAGAGGGGAGTAGACTCGTAGTTGTCTTCTTTTGCAATGGACTTCCATTTTCTTTTTCATTAAACTTGGAAAATCCTTTAATGATGATATTTTCATTACTTCGATTGTAGAAATTGTAATCTTTATCCTTGAGTTATAACTTATGAAAATATATTTTCTAATAATGTATCTAACCAAATCTTTTTTGATTGGGCATATAAGCATACCTAATGCTTCCAAACCCTCTCAAATGTAAAATATCTTACTTTTGTCCATTCAATGCTTATTGTGGTGCTTAATTTATTCCTTACACATGAATTAGGATAACAATTTGAAAAATTAACTAAACAATCAATAGCTTTTTCGCAAAATTCTTTAGACATTTCTTAAGGTCATAAAAAGAAGAAATTTCAATTGCTATATTATGTTTTAGGGAGTATGGAACATTAAAGACTAATGAAATCCTATGATTTTCACAACATTTTTGAAATTATTTTGTTGTGAATCAGCATCCTTTATAGGATCTTGTTACATTTATATTGTAACCACTTTAGTTTTTCAATAAGTTCTTTAAACTCTTAAAAGCATTAAATACTTTAAAATTTTCTTAAAACAATGTAGCCAAGTAATTTGACTAAATAATTAATAAAGAATAAAAACTATTTATTATTATTAGAAGAGTTCAGAAAATTTTATAACATATGCATCAATGACTTTTATAGACTTTTTTCCTCTTATAGTAGCTTTCTTAAGAAAACTTTTTTAAGAATGTTTTGCTAACAAGTTTTCTTCATATAATTTATCTTAGTAATAGATAGAGGTCAATTCCTTTAACAATTTTTTTGTTTCTCAATAATTTAAAGTTATCTAAGTTAAAATGTCCAAATCTCTAGTGTCAATCTAAGAGAGATCATTAACATGTGCTTTTAGCCATTTTACAACATTCTAAATGTTCAATAAGGATGTCTTATTTCTTATTATGAGCACATTAGCAACCAAATTAGTATATTAATTTCTTTTTAAGAGTTGACCAAAACTTAATATATTAATTTTTGTTTATGTTTTTTAATGTTTAACATATTTTAGAGATTTGAAACAAAAATTGATGCCTTCTATTTTTTTTTTTATAAAAAAAAAAACTAATTATTATTAGATTCTTGACTTCCTAAGCTTCAAAACCATTTGTGGCTTGCCTCAAGAAATTCATGGGAGGCAACCTCGATTTTGAGTCAAAGTGAAAGTTGTTGTTCTACCATGGATATAAAAAAAAATTAAAAAAAAAATCAAAAAATCATTTTTTTTAAAAAAAATTTTACTTAAAAGAAATATTCATCCTTTTCCACAACCATTAAACTCCTTGATACTGTATATATGATGCTCCAATAAAGATCATATCTTTATTGACATCATTGAGGACTTTTTTTCTTCTAACCCTCCATGGATGATAAAAAACATAACTTTACAAGATAAAATTAAATCATATGCTCCTATAATGGAGCTTACATCCCAATCTATGAAAAATATTATAACTTTAAAAGAAAATTGAAAACCTATGCTCCTTTAATGAAGCTTACAACTAAATATATGAAGAATAAAGAAAACATTTATCTCATTCAGTCAACACGTGCAATAATAAAAAAGAAACTTACATGCATCCTTTAGTCATTGGATAATATCAAGGCTGCAAAAAAAAAGGTTAGCAGACCCTCAATAATGATCTCAGTAACATTATGCTTTGATACAATTGTTGGCATCTTATATCTAAGCAACAAAAGCAATACTAATTTTATAAAAAGTGGATATTTTTTGTACTAGTCTTTAGGTTTTGATATTCCCAAACCTTAAATTCCAAGTGTTAAAGAATTAAATTGATGTCCTCGGAAGTCTCATGGACTCCACAATCATCCGCTCGTTAGCTTTGTATTGATCCTACCACACTTTTGGTGAAAGGAAAAGAAGGTAAAGGTTATGGCTCTCTTTCTCTCTAGAGGTCAAAGACTAATCTATGGAAAAGTTATCAAAACCCTAACCCTTAAGAGGGTATTTATAGGGTTCCCTTTTGGGTTGAAGTAACTTGATCCCACTAAGGGATTGTGTTACTTAATTTAGCCTAAAATAGGTCCTAATTGATTATATAACCCAACGAGGCTTAATAATTAATGAATTAGGTCAATCCAGATACCTTATTCACTTACTCCAATGTAATTTTATGTAATTACCAAAAATACCCTTATGTACAATAGTGAACCTAGAGTCATTTTGACCCTCATAACCTATGACAACAAGGTATTTGAGTTTAGAGTGGGGACCATTGGGACCCATTGGGACCCATAGGAGTATTGGCTCCCTCAGAATACAATTCTGAAGTTTATTCAACATCCCACTATCAAGAATTAGCCAAACTCCTGTATCATATGTAAATAACAATGACACTATGTGCTCGGGTTGTAAACACTTAGTAATGGTTCAATAGGGGAATGATATACCATAGATAATTTAAAACATCCTTGATGGTTTACCATTCATAGTGGTAAACACCTTATCACAAACTAATAAGGATAGATAAAAGTGAAATTGGAATGTCATTAATAGAATTCCAGATCTAATTAGTCTTTGGATTATATGAATATCCTCGATGGTTCATCCTAGGTTCTATATAACTTTATTAACTCAAAGAATTAAAGTTCATTGCAGTTGCAAGTAAAATTTCTTGACATTGTTGTGATTGTGATCATTCTTCATTAAATTAATTCAACTTATTATTTAGTTTCTAACTGCTTTCCAATCTCATTCTTATGTTATAGGAACAGTTTAATCCAATTGCTAATACAGAAGGTCGAGACCTTTTACTTGAGAAGGTGCATAGGTAAGCAATAGTATTCTATTTTCTATTATTTGCATTTATTAATGGCAAAAGAAATTAATTATGTTAGAATATATTTAATATATTTTTTTCAACAAAAGCATAGGAGAGTAGGAATTTGGAGGCATGTATTGTGCCATATTAACAGTCCAATGAGAATTTTTCTTGAATGTTTTGCTTATTTTGCATTTATTTCCTTATTTCTTATACGATTACATGAGAATTGTTTTTGAAGCCCACTACCTTGGCTTCCTTATTCCACAATTGGAACCTAAACCAAGCTTTGAACCTTTTTTTTTTTATTTAATTAGTTATACTCTCTCTTTCTCTCTTCATTTAGTTTTCTTTTGTGATAGTTAAATAATTGCCCATCATGCCACTATCAAGTTGTAAGAGCAACCACCTTTATGATACATGAGAATTTTTTTCCATTTATTTCCTCATTTTCCTTTATGAAACATGATAATGTAGGCACTATTAGGCTCTAACTCATTTTCTTTTTAATTGGTTATACTCTCTCTATATTTAGTTGTCTTCTCTAATAGTTAATAATTGCCCACATGTAGCTCCCAAGTTGTATCAGTAATAACCTTTCAAGTTGTGGGAAAGAAAGTTGTGGAACTACCTTTGGTGGTAAGACGGGGTGATTGCCAAGGCCAGGTGACTATACTCTCCTTTTAGAGTTTCCTTTTCATTGAGATATTTTTTTCATTTCAAATTATTCTTTTCCCAACAAGCCAACAGTTTATTTCCATATAATGAAATATGACAGTGGTTGATATGACATCCATAAATAATTGTTTCTATAGGATTACTTTTAGGCCTTGTCCACATGCATCGAAAGACTACTTTGTCTTCTCCAGCTGAAAAACATTGTGCTTCCTACTGTTGATGGAGCTGAGTCCTTATGGACAAACAAGTTCAAAGTCCATAAAATGGAACAATATGAGGTATTTGTTTGATAACTACACAAAAGATTAGATCTCTTTTTTATTGCGGAACACAAACATCCTTGATGACTAACACAAAAGTAATTAATAAGTTGAATTTAAGGTATGAATGACAATGGTTAAGCAACTCAAACAAGGTGACTTGACATTTTCTTGAACATTTGAAGACAACATTGTCCATCCCATGTTGATGCCCTTGTTTGAACATTCTTGGTTATTAGCTCTTAAATACAACAAATTTTGATAGATCTTAAGAGTTATGTTAATGTTTTATTCTTTCAACACTACATAGCTAGTCATAGTTGACGGTAAGTAGCAACTTTGTAATAGGATTCAACAAGGATTTTATCTTTGCCAAGAGCTTATTACCTATTTGAGCAGAACCAGCTATTGTTATGATGAAATTGTTAGTAGTTGACACTATCTACTTAGAATGCTATTCTTCGCACAACTTAGATACATCATATGTAAGTTACACCATCTAAGTATCATCACGAGTTACTTTTTCCTACTCTATAAGGGGTAGTTAGAATCATAGGGGTTTGAGTATTAACTAGGAGATTCTATAAGGTACTCCTATATAGGGGGCTTTCAGGAAAATGATTATTGTGTTATGTGAATTATAGAAAGTAAAGATTGTGGTGGCGAAACAAATTGATACTCTTTTTGTTAGGATAGAGCCCTTAAAAGCATGACATGATGTAATAAATGTGGAATTCGTTATTTATTTATTGATGTTCTAGTTTCACTGTTATCTATCCTTATTCCATGCATTATACTTTATGAGCATTATTGCCTGCATCTTTTACATTGTATGTGACTTGGGTGCATTAAGACTTGGGGTTCCTTACAAATAGATGACTTGTTCACAACTGGTTCATGGGTTTAGGCAACCCATTAGAGGTTTTAGTTGTTGGCCTCTTAGATTTAAGCAATGAAAGCAATACCAATTTTTTTTTAAAAAAATGATCTTTTAGGGTTAAAGTACTAACCTTTAGGTTTAGATGTTTCCAAACCTTAAATTCCAAGTGTTGAAGACGAAATTGAAGTTGTCTAACTTTGTTACATAATGTCTTGTTTTTAGGGTCTTAATCCCAATAATAGTGCATTACCTCATAATTGAAGGGATGGTTAGTCCTGGCTATCGGGATGAGTTTCCCATGTGTGAGTACACTAGTGTGTATGGTTACACATTGGACAGGGCCCATGGTGAGTCATGAATTAAGGCTATCAAGTATTCATGACCTTACCAAACTGCTTCATTGTGTTGTCTCTCAACCTTGAGAGAATATTAAGCTTATGCTAAAGTTAGCAATGGCTTTGACCTATGAGTGATATTTTAAGCTCAACATATATTCCATATAAATTGAGTCACTATTGATGGAAGCCTGTAGCAATAGGTATTCTCAATAGAGGCACCATGATATCTCATGGAATTGAGACAATGTGTCCCCTTAGGTGATCCTAAGGAGGTGTGTTCATGGAAAATATGGTCATAGTAGTTCCTTAAGTGGAACTTGATATAGGCTATTTGAGAGCTAAGACATATCAGTTGAATACACAATAGGAGGATTTGTAACATAAATATAGTATAGGTAGTCTTGAAAGACTGATATCTCTCACCTTGTTAGACTATAGACACTAGTTCATGGGAAGACTAAACGCAATAGATAGTAGGTCATGGACCCAAGCACGTAGTGTCTCGTTGTTATTTACATAGGATACTGGAGTTTAGCTGATTTTTTATAGTGGGATGTTAAATCAAATTTAGAATTGGAATATGAGGGAACCAATGCTCCTACAAGTCTTAGTGTCCCCACTCTCAGCTCATATACCTTGCTGACGCGAATTATGAGAGTTAGATTGGCTTTAGGTTCACTTTTGCACATAAGGGTGTTTTGGTAATTATGCAAGTTTACACAAGGGTAAGTGAACAAGGTCACTAGATTAGGATAATTGATTAATTAGTAGGCCTTATTAGGTTAATTAATCAATTAGGATCCATTTTGGGCAAGATTAAGTTACCTAAGCTCATATGGGCTCAAGTCACTTAAGCCTAGTTAGGAACCCTATAAATACCCCCTAGGTGTTAGAGTTTCCATGACTTTTGTCTTCCATAATCCAGAGAGAAAGAGAGTCATAGCCTCCACTTTCCTTTCCACCCCACTAGAAGTGTGCCAAAAACAAGGTTGAGTCATTGGGCAAAAGATCGTAGGTTTAAGAGACTTCCAACAACTTCAAGGTCATCTTAAACACTTGGAATTTAAGGTTTGGGAACATCCAAACCTATAGGTTAGTACTTTAACCTTAAAAGATCAATTTTTAAAAAAATCGGTATTACTTCCATTGCTTAGATTGAAGAGGCCAATACTCTTAGTCATTGAGAATACATAAAAGGTTAACTTAGTGAAGTATTTGGAAAGAAAGAACGTTAACTTAAGCTTAACCTTAACTGAGCAAGAGAAATGAGAGTTTGTGACTCTATTGAAGTCATTTTAATATATTTCATTTTGAGATGTCAAGAATATGATGGAATCAACCCTACTATAGTTGTACACCACTTGATTCTTAACCATTGTGGTAAAAATTTCAAGAAATTTTCATCTGAATAAAGAAATATAGTTTATTAGGAAATTTGTAGGCTTTTAGAAGCTAGGTTTGTCAAGGAACTCTAGTACCCCATTTGGTTCTCTAATACAATAGTTATACCTAAGAAATATAGGAAATTGAGAATTTGATTTACAATATGGACCTTAACAAAGCAGGCCCAAAAGATTGTGTTTGCCTCACCAAGCCTAACCAACTAGTAGATGCAATAACAAGAGGCTAGGGATTATCTATTTTGGATGTATATTGATGTTGAGAACATAGAGAACAACTTTTATAACCAATAAGGGAAGTTATTGATACATGGAAATGTCCCACGGTTAAAAAAATAAAGATAAGAGAACCTATCAGAGGATGGGTCACCTCATGTTCTCACATCTTCTAGGAAAACAATGGAGGTCAACATTAATTATATGCTAGTAAAAGCTAGAAATGCACTTCACTAACCGTACTTACAAGAAAGCTTTGAAGTAATGAAAATTTTTGGAATGAAACTCAACCTTGATAAATTTGTTTTTATGGTTGAAACTGAGAAATTTTGAAGCTATATAGTTAGCCAAAGGGCAATATATGTAAACCTAGTCTAAACAAGAGCAATACTCAAGATACCCTCACCATAATCTATGAGAGATGTCTAATGCTTAACTTATCTAATTGTTTCCATGAGTTGTTTTATTTTCAAGGGCTCATATAGATGTTTGCATTTCTAAAAGTTTCTTAGTTAAAAAAAAATGGTTGGAGTGGATGGAGGATTGGAAGGAGGCCTTCGTTAAGGCTTCCAATTATGCCTTCAATGTAGTCTTAATCAAAGAAGATAAATAGTTACATTTGCCCATTTATTATGTGAATAATTGTTTCATGTGTCCAAGGCAAGGTACTTGATCATGGAAAAAGTATTATTTACTTCAGTAATTGCCTTAAAGGAATTGCAACTTTATTTCCATGCTTGATGAGTAATTTTAGCATATATATATATATATATATATATATATATTCATTTTTGTTGTAGTATGTGGCTCATATTGAGTGAAAGACATATATGGAGAAAATTGGGCAAATGTGGGAGTGGAACAATGACATTTGCCATTCAAGCTTGTATTTTTATTGTTAAGGGCGAACGATAGGTTTGGGGGGGGGGGGAGGGTAACACTCCCTCGTGGTACAGTTCAGGGGTATTTTTAGAATTTCAATATCTAAGGGTTAGTATAAATACCTTTTTATGTAACACTAATTTTGGATATAGTGAAAGTCTTGCTTCCTATTCCCGTGGACGTAGGCAATCTGTCGAACCACGTTAAATATGTGTGTTTTCTTTTTGTTTTTCTCTAATTTCTTCACCAAGAATCGTTGTAAGAAAATCAACAATTTCTTGTATATTATTTAATGTTTTTTGTGTTGGAGAGTAGGAAAGGAACTATAGTACTGGGTATTTAAACTAGTGTTGATATTATTTTATTAATTAATATATCAATAAGTGTTTTCATTTATTTATTTATTTATAAATTCCTATCTAGTATGGAATTCTTTTTTGGTGCTCCTTGACATATAAAGAAAAAAAAAATGATAGTATTATTTATGAATGAACATATGACGATGATCCCAGTAGTACATGTGGGAGAGCTATGGTTGAATGTGAGCATAGAGTGCATATGTCAATATTTGCCATGAAGTGTGTCCAATGTCCATTACAAGAATCATGTTTACATAAATTGTTCACTAAAATGTAATGGGGATGTCTAACAAATGTTCATTGTAGTGTAGAACCCAGTCTTTTTCCTTTGTAAGTGATGAATTCCAATTTATAAAGTGAAAATCATAGATTCCACATCTTAAAGGACCTAGGTTGGGAATGGCTACCATGAAAATATTTTATTTTGGTTATGTCAAGTTGGTTAGTCATTTAGAGAGAGCATGATAAGCATAACTAAGACTAGAAATGTGTCATGGAAGAAAGAATGCATGGAGGAGAAGAATAATTTTGAAGTAAGATTTTTATCCTTTTAAATTACAATGTGTATCTTAATGTGTGTAGAGACTTTGGAAGTGTGGGTATGTTAAAACTACATTGCTCCAAACTGAAGGTCGTAGTTGGGGTCTCCTCACTAATGAGAACATTAAGGTAATAGTTACAAACATATCATGAACCTTTTGTAGTCTAAAACAAGCCTACATGAGTTACTTGGTTCCTAATTTTTATGTGATTCCAATACTCCCATTATTAGACTTATTAAATACGCAATCACAAGTTGATCACTATCCCTCAATTTTCCCTTGTTAAAGGACAAGTTATTTTAGTTTCTCTCTATTTACTTTATTCCTACTAATATTGTATTATGTAATGCATTTCCATATGAAAGTTTTTATTGTGTTATATTTATTTTAAGAATAGAATTATTGGTTTTCAATATATAACTATTTGATTCTTAATGTTTGAATCTATGGAGAGTCTTAAATTTTGATGATACTTTTGTAACTAAATTACAAAATGTAAAGGTTAAGATAATCTTATACCTAATTTTACTATGATCATAATATCAACAACAATAATTTCTTAATCTTCACTTATGTGCAAGCTTTTTTTTATTTATTTTTTATTGATATAGATAGGATAATTGGTTATTGAGCACTATAAAGAGGTTATTTCATGGACCGAAGCAAGGGGAATTTCCCAAGCTTTTGTGTTCCAAGGTAAAATATATATTTATTAGGCAAATGACAAAATTCTAATTCACTTTCTCTAAAAATGTTGTACCTTATTTTATGACTTGATGCAGGATGCATATATGATTCTCTTAATGTCAAGTAGTGCAATGATGCCACCAAAAAGGAGAATTTGGCTAGGTTTATAAACCATTCATGGTAAGTTACTTATAATATAAAATGCAATTGATGAAAAATAAGACATTTGGAAATTCAAAGCCACTTTGCTCATTGTGTAATTGTATGTCCTTAAAGTATTTAGTGATTTCTGATATCATACCAAACCATATTGTGAGACAATGAAGTAGTGAATTCTATCCTTTTATGTTTATGAATTTTTGGTTCAAGGACTAAATGGTTTATCTTTCACTTAGATATTAAGAAAGAAATTCTATATAATGCAAATATTGTTAAACATAAAATCCTTGTTATCAATTATTATATGACTTGTTATAGCTAAAATGTATTTCTTTGTTTATTTGTAGTTAGGAAAAATCGATGTTATGGAGAAGTTGTGTCTAGTGTTGTTTTCAAAGGGTCAAAGTATTCAAGCCATTAATGAACTTCCATGGCAAATAAATTTTTTGTGAATAGAAACAACTCAACAAGAGTTCTGAGCACCTTTTAGCTTTATGAACCTTATCATCCCAAACAACATATGCAGATTCACTAGGAGCTCTATGTTTTTCTTGCTTTAATGCTTATAGGAACATGGACATAAGTTTAGAATAGCAATAATTTGGGGTGACTAAATTATTTAATGAAGGATTAACCAACTCTGTGAATAATAAGTGGCTTGCTCATTATCTATTGATTGCAAATCATTAGCCCCATTTTTATGAGATTGAAAATTCAATGTACCAGATCTTGAACTTTTGATGACTACAATTTGCTTGACAACCCTTTTTAACATTAATAATGAAAGACCCTAGAACCAATAAACACTTGAAATTGGGACCAATAACATTTTATTAATGAGGTTATATCATTCCCTAATGGTTTGATGTCTTATGAGATCAATCCATGTCGCCAACAGTTTCCTCCACTCCAATTTCTATTGATTACATTTGATGTATTACATACTTAATAGAGACATTAAACAGGATTGCCACTAGCATATGTTAACATGAGGATAAAACTTGAAGCACTTCATTGTTAAAAGTGCAATCTACATTGAGGAAACTTTTTTTTGTTACTTCTTATATATGTGAGAGTTGAGAACCATCAAAATTGCTTATAGAGACTAGAATTTATTGGAAAAATAAGAAAATTTTAGTTCTTACCATTGCTAGAGTGGCTTGAATTTTATGTGAGCTATTATTGGTACTAAAAGGATAAGGCCTACCTATTTTCTTTGCATGTTCAATTGGGTGAGCCAGACTTGGGATGAGTATGAATGCTTGGAATACCAATCTATTTCCTGGTCGCAATGTCATTTTCATTTTCATCTTCAAGTGAGGAAGCAAGAAATATAGCGATCGGTCTATTACAATTTGGGCAACCTCAACCAAAGAAGATTATGTGAATAGGGAAATTTATTTCTTTCACTATCCAAACTTATGTTGGAAAAGAGACAGTTTGGATTCACAAAAACTATGTACGTACTAATAGGCCAAATTGATGTTAAATCCTTTCAGTTACCTTTTTAAATATGTAAAGACAAGTGTAATCTCACATATTGTGGTTGTATGTCTCCAAAATTGTATCCTTCCATTAAGAACTTTAGTAAGCAATTACCATACCCATATGACTAGGTGGTATATTTATACCTTCTCTTGATTTTGATAAACAAATGTGCAGAGAATTTCTTTAATTTGGTTGCCATCTCTATAGTGAATGGAAAGATAGTAGAAAAGAACAAAAAATCCACCAAAATTGTTTTTAATAATGATATTTTGTTCTTATGTATCACATAGTGAAGATTTTCTATTTCTGTTCATTTAGAATATATTAGCATACTTCATTTCTTAAGTTGTTTTTTTTTTTTTTTTTTTGATAAAATAGTTAAGTTAGTTTAGACATTGATCTCTTAACAACATGTGGGTTAAATTTATGATTTTAAATAACCTTAGCATCATCAACTTAAAATCTTTCATATATCATTAGCATATATTTTAAACAATTCAGGCTAAATGAAAATGCTTAATTCATTTTCCTCTATGAAAAGGTGCATTATTTGAGCACAAAGCCTTATATATATATATATATTAGAAAATTATATACTTTTCCTTTATTAATTATTTGATGATCAATCCTAGATCCTCTATAAAACTTTTTGTTTAGGTAATTAGTTCAATATATAAGCATAGTCGATTAATTCACATGTATAGTTTGTTAGATCAAATTTATTTTTGTTTTTATAAAAATAAATTTAAAAATTTTTAGTTTGGTAGCATAAAAATAAGTAGTGCTTATTGAAAGTACACAATATGCACTATGGGGCACCCAAATTCTACAAGCTTAAGTTTTTAAGAAAATTTGTTGTCTAATATGGTCTCACCATCTTGTTTGGTGGGAGGTCAAATGTTACGTGGTCAACATATGTTTATCTCCTCAATTTATTAAGTTCACCCTACTTGTGAGAGATCTTTTTGGGTAAATGTAAGAATCCTTTTAGTTGCTTATTTAAAAAAAATGAAATTGAGACACCAATAATGCATGTTTTCTCAAGTAATATATTTCAAAAATAAAAAGACTTTTGTATTGTTAAAAAAAAAAAAAAAAGATAATCTAAGGATCAACAACTCCCTTAAAGGAGTTTTTCTTCTTTAGGACCATGTGTGTAACAGAATAATTGTCACCAATTCTAGATGAAACTCACGTGAAGAGACAATGGCTAATAAGCATCACTATAATGACTATAGATAATGTATTCATTGTTCCTTAGGCCCAATCAATACTTAATGATGATTTCTAATGGATTGGACTAAACATAACCTATGCTAGTTGGTCGATCAAGTTGCTAGATGTAGCTTAGTTCTCATACAATCTACAAAGAAGTAAACATCGAAAAGCCAATTCAGGTTAGCCATTAACCCCTTGACACAAAGCATGTAGGACCACGATCTCATGGGGCAGCACCTTGGGCCCAAGAGTGACCAATGACAAAGGCAAGATGACATAAAAGCATAATGCTTTGTGCAATGAAGTGACTTATTGAGCCATGAGTGCAAAGATATGGCATATTACAACACTATGGTGGACTTGGACAAGGCATAATGATTCAACAACAATGAAGCTGCTTAGAGGGGATGCCTAAGAGCCCAAGAATTGGCTTCACTTCCTTTATTATCAAGTTTGCCCCATTCTTGTTTAGGTTTTAACTCACTAGTTGATTTCCCATTCACATCAAGTCTCAATGGGGGTCCCTATCCATATTCCACTGAATTTCATACTTGTTCACCTTGTATTTTAAGAAAGTACTTCATTTTGGCTTTCCATTAGGGATAATTACTCACTTCAAAGTAAGGTGGACTCTTCATAGGAGCCCTAGTTCTTGGTTATTCCATATTGGATTTGCAAGATCAATAAAAATTTGATTTTTTTCCTACTTTGATAACAATTGAAAGTCCAGTAGGGTAACACATAGAGGGGGTGAATGGGTGTATTTAAAAATTATAGTGCAAGGAATGAAATTTATTAACCCAATTTTAAGCCTATGAGATATCAAGGTTAATTAATAAAATCAAAATACTCAAACAAACCAATAAGTATGCATGAGACACAAGAATTTGTATGTGGAAAACCCCCATACTAACTGTGGATATAAAAAGTTACGGAGTGTTCCTCTAATCTAATTCCACTATATGAGAACATGTTACACAAATTTACCTTGCTATTTTACCCTAAAGACTTACTCTCTAGTACCTACTACTTGATCCATGTTTGTGATGCAACAATCTCCAAATGCTCCAATGAATATGTTTCAACCCCATTGAAGGGATGCAGGTCTTCAAACAACCCTAGATTCAATGTTTGGAATGTGTGATGAGAGATTGAGAATGGTGTGACAAGGTAGACTTACTCATGAAAAGTGTTCTTCCCTAGAAAGGTTATAATAGGGTTTATATAGGCATAAAAGCCCTCAGGGGTCGGAACTTCAAACTTTCCAAGCTCAATTTGCATGAAATATCCAAAAATATTATACCATATTCTATACAAGTGCTTGAGTGCACTTAACCACCACTCAAGCACCTTGGGAGCTTCATTTTAGCTTAAGCGCTTGGGTGATCCTAACGCTTAAGCGTTGTTCCATCGCTCAAGTGGTCCAACCTTTTTTTTTTAAAAAAAATACATAAATTTGGGATGGGAGTGCATATCCTACCCCACCCTAGGTTTTAGAGGGGATAGGAAATAATTATATATTTTGGGATGGGAATGGGATAGGGGTGACCCATCTAAAACCTACCGCATTGCCATTATTATTCACTCCTTATACATAATCACTCAAACACCTATTTGTGATCCAAATCATACTCTTATCCATCTTTGCTTTACTATTATGTATGGGTATAAATTGTAATGATTTCATTTTTTTTTTTCATAAGTGAGTTGGTCCTATCTCATTTACGGGTGCACAAATTCACATTATAGTTCAAAACCTTGATGTTTTTTCCACTTCTAAGAAAATTTTGGTTGAAAGCACCTTACCTTAGTTTTCCAAATACATGAGATAGACCAACAATATACAAATGATTTAATTATGTTCAACTATATGTATATGCCACAATTTCTAAGCATGCATCCAAAGAGTACAATTTCCATGAAGTGAAATAAAGCACAAGTAGTAGATTGTAATTAAATTGATGCATTTTCAAACTGTCCACCCCTAAACAATTCAATAATCATTTTAAGACACATATCACTCATTGATAGGAGGATCATGTTTATAGAGAATGAATGATTCATGACCAAAAAACCTATAATTATAATCTAATAAGTTACCAATACACACATGTTGGTCATGTCTTAACTTTCACAAAGCTAAAAGCCTCATTTTCCATTTTTTATTACCACTCTAAAATTATGTCAATGTTATTAATAAGCAAAAATTAGTCCAAAGGAAACCACTTAAACCATAAGAAAATGGTTGCCTTACTCGAAAATGAACTTTTTCCCCCTTTTTTAAACATTTGTGTTGTTAGCAATAAAATTGGTGGAAATTGGTGGAAATTGGTGGAAATTGCTTCAATTTGATTATTCCTTATGAATCAAATGAAAAACATTAAAAGAACACTGATTAGTAAACATACAAACAATGAACAAATAGAAATTGAAGCATGATCCCATAAGAAATTCTTACTAAAGTTGAAAATAACTACATTGACCAAAAATTCAGACTTGCTGAAAGCTCTTCATTTTTTTATATAAAGAGGATAGTAAAAACATGAACAAGAAATTTAGGGCAGTTTGGCCATAGTTCTTGTACATGTTTCCAATGTTGTTTTGAAGTTAAAAGAACAAAAAATAATTTTTATTATTTTATAAAAATAAGAGTATTTCTCGAGTTGTGTTTAAAAACAGTTTTTTAAAAATAAAAAACAAAAAACTTGTTTGGATAAGTTTTTTTTTTAAAGAAAATTTTCTATTTGATTTTGTAAAAAAAAAATATGAATTCAAATTACGTATTATTAATTAAATTTAATTCAACTTTTTTTTAAAATGAAAATAATTCTGTAGCTACAAATAAATTTAAAAACAAATAGTTTGTAGTAGAACATAAATAGTAATATTATGATAAAATAATAAATTTTTTTTTATAAAAAAATATATCATTTTAGTATATATTAGAGACATGAGGATATTGACATCCACTTTTTTTTGGTTCAAATTAAATAATAATAAATATTATTAATGATATTTTATTTAAAATGAATAACAAAAAAGTTTAATTTTTTTAATATGTAAATGAATCAAGTTTTGTAATGTTTTAATTTAATCAATAATTAATTGGATCATATTTTTGAATTTTAAATTATTCTTAAAAACTAAAAAAATTCATTAAAGAATGTAACTTATTAATTATAACTTGTTTAATTTATAATCTAGTTGTCTAGTGAGAAAATTCAAAAAATATAGTTGAATATATAAGAGAAGTTATGACTCATAATATTTTTAGTTTGTTCATTCATACTAATATATATCCATTTATTTTATCTTAAGTTCTTGCAACAATGGGTCTACAAAATCCTACTTTTAGAATTTGTATTTCATTCTCCCAATATCTCTTTCAAATTAGTGATTCCTAAGGAGATTATAAAATATTTTGCTATTCTACTTTTGATATTTTTTCTATTTTTTAGCATATTTAATTCTAAAGATATCACCATTCCTATGTACTTTTTTTTTTCTTATGTATATATATATATATATATATATATATATATATATGATTATATATGGGTTTGAAAATTTTGTTTTTTTCTTAGAATCTACCTCTCCACTAAGGAAAATAAAATCATTATTCTGATTTTTAGTAGCAAATACTAGCCTATTTTGTCCCTTCTTTTTAGCATATAACTTGACATATATACTCAGGTTTGCAATATATGGTTGGCTTGCAAAGCACTTGGCAGTTCCTTTAGTGAACTAGTGAATGACTCCCACACCTAGAGGTTTGAATTTTATATGTTGTATCTTTACTTGGAAATTAATACTTTACATAGATTATATGTGATTATTATTTTTCTTGACCTTTGTTTTTAAAGATCTTTATTTTCTTCATGGTCTCTTTAGGTGTTTGGAGGCAAAATTTTAAAGGCATGAGTGGAGTTGGAAAAAAAAAAGGTATAAAACTTACAATTTTATTTTATGCACCTCATTATTCGATAATAAATTGTCCAGTTTTTATTTTAAATATGAGCTTGTTAATAGTAACTAGAATGAAAAATAAAATAAAATAATGATATAATATTTCATATTCGTTGGCATATGCACCACAACTTTACTTTTTCTCTACTATTGTTCATTTTCGCAACTTTCTTATTTTTACATCATGTTATTTATTATAGGCATATTTCACACTCTATAATGGCTACCTTGGCCAAGGGCCTCTTACATATTCTATGAATATTTGATGAAATCAACATATAAGTATTCATCAATTTATTTCCTATATTGTGTTTATACATATGTCACATATTTATCAACAAGACACCTGTCCTCTTTGAAGTCTTATCAAAGGGCCTTTTCTTTGATGTGTCATAGTAATTAGATAATCATGGCTTTAGTTTTTTTAAATAAATAGGGGACTACTTAAAAAATAGAGTAAATAAGAATTTAAATTTTTTAATTTAATCTATTAATTTTCTAAGGTGGTGTGAGACAAGATCTCTTTATTGAAAGAATAATGAAAAGAAAAGTCTAAAAAATAAAATTAAAGGGATTTTCTTATTGTAATGTCAAGAAAAGTCTTTTTTTTTCTTTTTTTTTTTGCATTTTTAATTGTAGTTGTCAATTTAATGAACAAATGGATATGGAAAATAATTAAAAATAAAAATTCTATAACAAAAAGGACAATACACTTTTGCAAGCCTTCTCAAGTTTAATTGTTTTTCTTTCTCAAAGAGGGGAGTAGTCTCGTAGTTGTGTTTTTAGGTGATGGAATTCCATTTTCTTTTCCATTAAACTTGGCAAATCCTTTAATGATTATATTTTCTAATCATGTATCTAACCCAATCTCTTTTTCTTGGGCAGATAAGCATACCTAATGCTTCCAAGCCCTCTCAAATATAAAATATCTTACTTTTGTCCATTAAATGCTTATTGTGGTGCTTAATTTATTCCATACACATGAATTAGGATAACAATTTGAAAAATTAACTAAAAAATCAATAGCTTCTTCACAAAATTCTTTAGACATTTCCTAAAATATAACAAGAAAAAATTTCAATTGCTATATTATGTTTTAGAGAGTATGAAACATTAAAGACTAATGAAATTCTATAATTTTCACAACATTTTTAAAATTATTTTGTGGTGAATTGGCATCCTTTATTGGATTTTATTACATTTATATTGCAACCACTTTATTTTCCAACAAGTTCTTTAAGCTCTTAAAAGCATTAAATAGTTGAAAAAAAAATTCAAACAATGTAACCAAGTAATTTGACAAATGATTAATAAAGAACAAAAAATATTTATTATTATTAGAAGAGTTCCCAAATGTTTATCAACATATGCATCAATCACTTCCACGGGCTTCTTTCCTCTTATAGTAGCTTTCTTAAGAAATTTTTTTAAAGAATGTTCTCTAAACAAGTTTGCTTCATATAATTTATCTTAGTAATAGATAGAGGGCAATTCTTTTAATAATTTTTGAATAATTGAAATTCATCTAAGTTAAGATGTCCAAATCTCTAGTGTCAATCTAAGAGAGATCATTAACATGCAATTGCTTCTAGCCATTTTAATTTCTTATCATGGGCACATTAGCAGCCAAATTAGTATATTAATTTCTTACTAAGAAACTTTGATTTCTTATGAGGATATCATATCATTTTTTTAAGAGTTGACCAAAACTTAATATATTAATTTTTATTTTTTTGTTTTATGTTTAACATATATTAGAGATTTGAAACAAAAATTGATGTCTTCTATTTTTTTTTATAAAAAACTAAATTATTATTAGAGATACTAATTTTGTGAACCATTTAAATAATTGGATTCTTGACTTCTTAAGTTTCAAAACCATTTGTGGCTTGCCCCAAGAAACTCACTAGAGTTAAAGTGAAAGTTGTTATGCTGCCATGGATCTAAAAAATAAATAAATAAATAAATAAAGCCTTTCAATAAATCTTCTTTTTTTATTTTTACTCAAACAAAATATTCATCCTTTTCTACAGCCACTAAACTCCTTGATTCTTCATATATGATGCTCCAATAAGGATTATATCTTTATTGACATCATTGAGGAATTCTTTTCTTTTAGCCCTTCATAGATGATAAAAACATAACTTTATAACATAAAATTAAATCATATACTCCTATAATGGAGCTTACATCCCAATTTATGGAAAAGATTAAAACTTTACAAAAAAAAAATTGAAAACCTATGCTCCTTTAATGGAGCTTACAACATAATCTATGAAGAATAAAGAAAACAATTATCTCATTGAATCATCACATGCAATAATAAAAAAGAAACTTACATGCATCCTTCAGTCATTGAATAATCTCAAGGCTGCAAAAAAGATGTTAAACACACTCTAAATAATGATCTCAATAACATTAGGCTTTGATACAATTGTTGGCATCTTAGAGCTAAGCAACAAAAGCAATATTAATTTTTATATAAAAAAAAAATTGGATATTTGGTGTTAAAGTACTAACCTTTAGGTTTTGATGTTCCCAAACCTTAAATTCCAAGTGTTAAAGAATCAAATTGATGTCCTTGGAAGTCTCGTAAACCCACAATCTTCTGCCTGTTAGATTTTTATTGATCTTAGCACACTTTTAGTGGAAGGAAAAGAAGGTGGAGGCTATGACTCTCTTTCTTTCTGGGGGTCAAAGACAACTCTGGAAAAGTTATCGAAACCCTAACCCCTAAGTGGGTATTTATAGGGTTCCCTATTGGGCATAAGTAACTTGATCCCACTAAGGGATTGAGTTACTTAATCTAGCCCAAAATGTGTCCTAATTGATTATATAACCCAATGGGCCTTAATAATTAATCAATTAACCCAATCCAGAGACTTTGTTCACTTCCTCCTATGTAATTTTATGTAATTATTGAAATACTCTTATACAGAAAAGTGAACCTAGAGTCAATTTGATCCTCATAACCCATGCCAACAAGGTACTTAAGTTTAGAGCAAGGATCATTGGGATCCATAGGATTATTGGCTCTCTCAGAATCCAATTATGAAGTTGATTCAACATCCTACTACCAAGAATCAACCAAACTCTAGTATCATATGTAAATAACAACGACACACTATGTGCTCGGGTCGTAAACACTTAGTAATGGTTCAATAAGAGGATAATATACCATAGATAATTAAAAAAATCCTTGATGGTTCATCATTCATAATGGTAAACACCTCATCAAAAACTAGTAAGGATAGATAAAAGTGAATCTGGAATATCATTCATAGATTTCCAGATCTAATTAGTCTTTGGATTATATGAATATCCCTAATGGTCCATCCCAGGTTCTATTTAACTTTATTAACTCAAATAATTAAAGTTCATTGTAGTTGCAAATAAAATTTCTTGATATTGTTGTGATTGTGATAATTCTTCATTAAATTAAGTCAACCTATTATTTAGTTTCCAACTACTTTCCCATCTCATTCTTGTGTTATAGGAACAATTTAATCCAATTGCTAATGCAGAAGGTCAAGACCTTTTACTTGACATAGTCCATAGGTAAGCAATAGTATTCTATTTTTGATTATTTTCATTTATTAAAGGCAAGAGAAATTAATTGTGTTGGAATATATTTAACACTGTTTTGTTTTCAACAAAAACATAGAGAAGCAAGAATTTTAAAGCATGCATTGTGCCATATTAATAGTCTAGTGAAAATATTTCCTAAATGTTTTGCTTATTTTGCATTTATTTTCCTATTTCCTTTATGATACATGAGAATTCTTTTCGAAGCCCCCGCCTTGGTTTCCTTTTTCCATAATTGGAACTAAGACCAACCTTTTTTGCAAAAACAAGAGCTAACATTAAGTCTTGCTAGGCTTTGAACTATTTTTTTTAATTAGTTATACTCTCTCTCTTTCTTTCTTTTTCTCTTCATTTAGTTGTCTTCTTTGATATTTAATAATTACCCATTGTACAACTACCAAGTTTTAAGAGCAAATATCTTTATGATACATGATAATTTTTTTCCATTTATTTCCTCATTTTCGTTTGTGAAACATGAGAGTCCTTTTCCAAGTCCACTGCTTAGGCAGTACTAGGCTCTGACCCTTTTTTTTTTGTTATACTCTCTCTCTATTTAGTTGTCTTATCCAATAGTTAATAATTGCCCACGTGTAGCTCCCAAGTTGTAGGAAGAGCTACCTTTTTTAGTTGTATTCTTTATGATTGGTAAGTTGTTTGAAAATAATTGCTTATTGTGTAGTTCCTAGGTTGTATCAGCAATAACCTTTCAATTTATGGGAAAGGAAGTTGTGGAACGACCTTTGGTGGCAAGATGGGGTGATTACCAAGGCCAGGTGACTATAATCTCCTTTCAGAGTTTCCTTTTCATTGAGATATTTTTTCATTTCAAATTATTCTTTTCCTAATAAGCCAATAGTTTGTTTCCATACAATGAAATGTGATGGTGGGTGATATGGCATCCATAAATAATTGTTTCTATAGGATTACTTCTAGGCCTTGTCCACATGCATCAAAAGAATACTTTGTCTTCTTCAGCTGAAAAGACTTGTGCTTCGTACTACTAATGGAGTCGAGTCCTTATGGACAAACAAGTTCAAATTCCATAAAATGGAACAAGATGAGGTGTCTACTTGATGATTAAACAAAGGATTAGATTTTTTATTTATTTTTATTGAGGAGCACAAACATCCTTGATGACTAGCATAAAATTAATTAATCAAGTTGAACTTAAGGTATGAATGACAATGGTTAAGTAACTCAAAGAAGGTGAGTTGATATTTTTTTGAACAGCTAAAGACAACATTGTCCATCCCATGTTGATGCCCTTGTTTGAACACTCTTGGTTATTGTTAGCCCAAGGGTTATCTTAATCAGGTTTTGATGATAACAAACCATGGTTAAGTTACTAATTGGTTTGAATTGTAAAGAATCTCAAGTATTAATTTGGAAATTCATCAAAGGGCCTAATGGATACAAGATCAAGACGTTTGGAAGACCTTTAATAATAAGAAACAAATGTGCGATGAATGCATGGGTGCACTTAGGTTTTACATATCATTTCATGCATCTTTGGAAAACTCGGTTTATCTTTAAAGTTACTATTTCATTAAAACCCGAGTTTTATCAAATGTACCTTGGGCAAAACGTTTCAAAATTGACATATTAATTTACCTAAAGACCTTGCCTAAGTGGTAGAAAAGAAAAGAACAAAAAAATATAGGTTTTTGGGGCTAAAATGTTAAACTAGTCGAGGCATTGGGCCAATCAGCTCAACTAGCCAGGGTACCGGTCGACCGGTTCCCTTTGCCCATTCGAGGTCTGATCAAGGAGTGTAAAAACACTCTCTCTTTTCTAGTAGCCTTCCTTTCCTAGTCAAGGTATCCTTCTTCCCGAACGAGGTTTAGTCTAGGTTCGGTTGAAGCAACAGTAACCTGCCAAAGCATTAAATGCTCTAATGGCTAGTGAACTGGTCGACCCCTAGCTTGACCAGTTGAGGCTGTTTTTTGTTTTTCTTGGCTCCCGAGGTTAGAAACCTATAAATTGAGAGCTCCACTTCATTTATGATATAGAGAACACTTGCATTTATTTGTCTACTCACTTGTTCTTGCCTTAAAAGCTCTCATTTCTTTCTTGGTGCATTAAATCTTTATTTCATATCTTTTAGTGCACCCTTGTGATTCATCCTAAGTTTGATTTGTATTTGAGCTATTATTGAGCTAGGTTGAGAGATGTTTATTCTTGTAAATTGAGTGTTAGAGCCTTCAAGTGAGTTGAATCTTGAAGAGATTGTGCAAGAGCTCACTGGAGTCAGAATCCAAGTGTAAAGGAGATTAGAAGCTTGGTTGAAACTTCAAGTTAGTGGAACCCTCACTTGGTTAGGAGCTTGAGGAGAGTGGACGTAGGCAAGAAAGTGCCGAACCACTATAAAAATTGAGTTTGGTTTCTCTAACTCTATCTCTTTATATTTGCTTCTATTGTGCTTGAATATGTTGTGTTAAAAAAGAACTTTAAAAACCCAATTCACTCCCCCTCTTGGGTGTATTTCTTATTTAAAGATTAGCCTTATTTTCTCAATTGGTATCAGAGCTAGGCCTCTTGTTTAAGATTTAATTGTCTGAGAGGAAATGGCTATTCCATCAAGTTCATCTCACATTGAAAGTTTTGCAAAAAATAAAGCTCTATTTTTTACGTGAACCGACTATCCCTATTAGAAAACTAAAATGACTTGGTATTTACAATCAACCGATTTAGACATATAGGAAGTCATTGAAGATGGCCTAACTTTTCCTACAAAACTAAAATGATTTGTTTAAGACTTAATTGCCTGACAGGAAATGACTATTTGTGGACCCGCATTTTTCACGTGCGCCCCCACTCGATCGGCGAGACTTGCTTTTTATTTGTGAAAAATTATTTAGTTTTGGAAAAGTTGGAGCCGCCACTTATTTTATTTTTATTTTAAAGGGAAAATAAAACAAGAAATAAAACCCTAAAAAAATGACTCCATAATTTTTGGAAAAGAGTGTCTTTGAAAAACCTGAGTCTAAGTCCGGGGATCAGGTTACTTATTAGGAAGGTACCTCTAGGAGGTAGCACCCCTCTAAGCCCTAAAGAGGTCTCTACTGACTAAATTGGGGGTTATGTGGCAATTAATTGATTAATTGTAGATACCTAAGTAAGCTAGGTGATTTCAGAAAGTAGCATGCTAAATAAGGAGATCAATCACAATAAATGAGAGTTAGGGTGCGTGCCTGAACCACTTCTTAAGCGCTATCACAAAACATCAATGGTTAATTAAAAAATATGACACACGACATGCATTTTATCAAGGACGATCAAACAAGCATCAAGACAGTCAAGTATGGCATCAAACATGGCTCATGATAACATACACATTCATAGAATTTTAGAGTTGGAGGGTGGAAAGAGCATACCTGATTAGCAAGCATCCACACGTCTATGGAAAACAAGGGTAGCTCAACAATAAATACGAAACAAATTCATGTATATCATCCAGAGGAATAAAAAATCAATCAGATATCAAACAGACTCTATTGAAGAGAATATCATGAATGTCGGCCCCCACCAAAGCCCTGATTGATTTTGCATGAGTTGATTCTATGAATTCCATTGTTTGGAATCATGAAGTTTGTTCATGCTTGTTAAAAATCGAGAAAATCAGTTGAAAATCAAATAAAATAGTGAAAACGCATGCCGGAAGGAAAATGACAGCAAAAGATTTGTTGAAATCTGGATTTTAAGCCTAGAAACTCCTAAAGAAACTTAAAGAAAACTAGAGTTATTTTGATGAAAAATGGTTTTGAAATCTAGATTTAAGATGTATAAGATCACAAAAAGAAGAAAAAAGAAACATTAGAAGGAGTATGATGTGTGGCAAGGCGACCATGCTGAGTAGGGCTTTAGAGTGTGATTGGGATTGTTCTTCTATTTTTGAAGTTAATTCCTCAATTCTTTTCTGCTGCAAACTTCTGATGCGCCTCATTAAATCAAACATGTGCATCTCCTTAACCTCTTTCTTTCTGCTTGAAACACTCTATACTTCGGAGGTGGTCACTTGTGTCTATATTTCAAGAAGTGGTTGCTGCAAGCTTGTGAAGATCTAAACTCAGGTGGTCATAGAAACGAAGGTAGCATGTGACTCTTTTCATTATGGCAGAAATTAGATGATTCAAGCCACCAAAACTTTCTCATAACTGATGCGTCACCAATTAACTGTAGAAGAGCATCCGGACTAAGATTTGAGAAATCAGACTCATTAGATTGAGATTCGATTCTAAACCAGTTTCAAAGTCTTCTCCTGGCTATACAACCTCGCTTTTCTGTGTTACAAGTCATTGCTGATGGAGCCATTTTCTTTATCTCTGTAGAGTGAAAACAAACTGGCACTAGAAAAAAAAATTTGCTAACATGGGTTGCTGGTTTATGCATCTATTAGCCATTAATTTCTTCCTTCCTTTTTGGAATTTCTGGATTATGGAAGAAACCTTCAGTGGCATTAGATGCTGCTGAACCCAATTCATCCAGTCTCTACATAATGACTCCCAACATAAGCGCTTAACTGTAATAGTGATGTTGGAGTTCCTTGCCTACTTCGACTCCATAAGATTTTTATCGATGTAACTGAAATTTCTAAACATTCACGCTTGCTCAAATGAATTCGTCAGAAGGGATTTTGTGTATGTCTAGATGGTTCATGAATAACCACCTCATATTCTTCGGAACCCCTCGAAAAACAATGCTCAAAGGATGGAATAGATTCCAAGTCAGTAGCCATAGGATCAACTATGAACTTTCGTTTTAACCTATGCAAAATGGTTCATCATATGATCATCAAAATCCATTCCTCCAAGATGGGTGTCTCTAGCAGTGACCTTCACTCCAAAATACATCAAGATGGGTATCTTTTGAACCTTGCTGCTCAATAATTTGAATATTCCAGTCCCTAACTGATTGAGAATTGGAAAGTAAATTTGAGTTTGCTCCGGAAGCATGAGGAATCTATAATGGAATATGTTGCCTTAGAGTATGGACATCTTGTCTATTCCAATATCTCAAGGACTATAGGCTTTGCTATCCCAATCTCTACTTCCTTAATACCAAGGAATAGAAATTTGTGATCAGCCAAAATACCACTGGGTAGCTTCAGTGCGGCAACAAGCCTCTCAAAAACCATAGATGTTGTTCCCTGTATATCACCATTGGAGACAAGATGAGTTGTGTTGTATCTTGCAAGCAGCTCAAAAGCATTATGGTTTGCAGAATCCTTAAACTATATAACCCTTTTTTATAGTTCTGCTTGACAGCAGACATGAACTCATGCAGAAATTTAGAATATTCATTCCCAGGAAGAATGTTCAGTGTGCAAGAAAACAATTAAGAAACAACCAGCTTCATGTTGAATAACCCTGTTATGACACTTCAGTCTGAAAGTATGTCCAATTTTATCGAAAGTCAAGCTACAAGTTAGAACCAAGAGTTGCAGCTCTTCAATGATTGAATTTTTCCCTTAATCTTAGGCAATTCACGAACATGAATTATGGAAATATCACCAGGTTTAACTATAGTGCCGGCTTCGCTGTCTTGTCAGATTGAATATGGTAAAATTGGTTCCTGAAGATGATCTCTTCTCTCTTCTATGAATTCTGGGTCCACATCTGGTTTGAGAATGTGTAGAAATAAATTCCCTTATATTAACATCTGAATTCTGTTTCTATTGTCAACTTGCTCACAAACAATTTTCTTCAACTGCATGCTCGCATCTTAATTGATTTTCAGATGTCCAGTTCCTCGGATAAATCCTCATTCTTCAGGCGTATCAAATTGCCCATAATCAGGAATTAACCCTCAGTCAAAAGGATTCAGCAACTTAGTCGCGTGTGTGAAGGAAAATGGGCAGTAAGCTAGAGACTTTCTGATGGATCCTGCATTTCTGGACTTTCGAGAGTGGCTGCCAAGAAGACACCAAGCTCCACTATCCTCTTATTCTTCCTGAAGGCTTCTTCTCTCTTCTCTATTCTATGAACTAGGTCCACCACATAGAGGGTGCAAAGTTGGATGATCTGCTCATTACTGATGTCTTTTGGAGCTGTCAAGATCTTCCTGAATAGTTAGCGGTTGAGTGACCGTTTGGCCTATTCCAACTGTATGGATGTGTTATGGGAACATAAGCATTATTTTGCTATCTCTTTGGTGTGGATCAGCATTTCGTGTGCTCACAATCCTTGATATGACATTTAAATTGCCCAATTACATGTTCTTGATTGTCAGTTGGGCTGTAGGAGTGTTCGTTTTGAGCATTGGTATATAATCAGCTGAAACTTGCTGACTTTTCACTGCTGACATTTGCTGATTTTTCACCACAAGTTCATTCAGTTGATCATTCTGGAGTGACAGGTGGACATGGGAAGGAATTGGTGATGCTGGAGGTGACATCGGCTTCTAATATAAGGCAGCATCTCCATTGCAAATGGCCAGGTTGCCGGAGCTAGCACTCCCATTTCTGATGAACCAACTGCAAGCTCCAGGCTGCCATTTCTGATAACTGGAGTACTGAAGGTTGAAGAATCATATCCTCAGTTTTTAGAGCTCCTCCCATGATGCCTAAATCTGATATATTCAAAGACTTTGCCACCATCGAACTGAACAAATGCTGAATATTTCTTTCTTTTTGCTGGATTTAGGAGCAAAGGCCAATTATGAGCCCATCTAGAGGTATTTGATTGGTGATCTTCGCATGCCAACCTGAGCAGGTTCTCAAACCTGGGACATGATCTCCAGAACACAAAAGCTCAATTTCCATATGAGATATACAAATGACCTAAGTATTGTTCCAGAATTATGAATCAGTTGGTCTCTTAGCTGGACAAAAGGACAAAGCCTGTATGTGATTCCCATTCATTCATCAAGAGCAAACTGAAGATACCTTTGATGTCATATCCCAAGCTTCATCCTATCCAAGTCCTTCATCGTTCATCAGTAATCGCGTCAATTCTGGAATTGCAAGGGTAGGATGTCTATCATTCGACTGTACTGCTATCTTGTTGGGAAATTCAGACCATTGCCATAAGCCCCCATATTTCCTCTCCTTGAATCTGGAAGTAATGTCCTGAAGTGAGGCACTGCATAGAAAAAAATTGCTTCAATCACAAAAGCTTTCCACTTTCTGCAGCATCCTTAGGATATAGAACAACACAAATCTGCTGAGCTTGAGAATGAAGTTGTGCAGCAGCTTCATATTGTCCATCATTAAAGTTGCCCATCTACCCAGAATTGCAGCATTCTGCTCCCCTACAGCATTCTTATGATGTCTCGCATTCAATCAAATATAGAGAGCCACCTCAACAGTTTTAGAACCTCTCTTAGCAAACTCTATGCCCAACATACTGCCAGTTCCAAAAGGAATTTGTTTATCATGCGCTGAATGCATGCTTCAGTCCAAATAACCATCAGCTATGGAT
This sequence comes from Vitis vinifera, assembly GCF_030704535.1. NCBI lineage: Eukaryota > Viridiplantae > Streptophyta > Magnoliopsida > Vitales > Vitaceae > Vitis > Vitis vinifera. The sequence continues at coordinate 15,541,313 of NC_081823.1, read as the reverse complement.
GTTACTATTGCTTCAGACACTTCACAGTCACTCTTCACTTCAAGTATAAGAGTTTGGACGGAGAATTCAACAAAGAAACCAATAACCTATATGCATTCAAGTTGAAACAATCGGTTATACACAACTGTAGATCCACATTTTTCACGTGCTTCCCCACTCAATCGGCGAGACTCGCTTTTATTGGTGAAAAATTAGTTTTGGAAAAGTCGGAGTTGCCACTTATTTTATTTTATTTTAAAAGGGAAAATAAAACAAAAAAAAACCCCCTAAAGAAGTGACTTCGTAGTTTTTGAAAAAGCATGTCTTTGAAAAACCTAAGTCTAGGTTCGGGGATCAGGTCACCTATTGGGAAGATACCTCTAAAAGGTAACACCCCTCTAAGCCCTACAAAGGTGTCTACTAACTAAGTTGAGGAAAATGGGCAATTAATTGGTTGATTATAGATACCTAGGTAAGCTAGGTGATTTTAAAAAAATAGCATGCCAAATAAGAAAAACCAATCATAATCATAAAGAAGATTTAGGGTGTATAACTAGGCTGCTTCTTAAGCACTATCATAAAACACCAAAGTTAGTGTAGACACATAACACACAACATTTGTTTTAATCAGAGCAAATCAAACGATCAAGCATATATTAAGGCAATCAAGTGTAACATCAAACAAGGGCATAGTACACAAACACATGGATATTCGTGGAATTTGGAAAATGGGGTGATGGAGAGCGTACCTGGACAACGAGTTGAGTGCTAAAATGAGGAACAAGGTTATCTCAATAGTAGGTGTAAAATAATCTCATGTATTCACAAAGAGGAAGTACAATCAATTAAATATCAAACAAAAAAAAATATTGAAGAAAATATCATGGATGTTAGGCCCCCACCACAGCCCTAATTATTTTTGCATGAATTGGTTCAGTGAATTTCATTATTTGGAATCATGAAGTCAAGTCTTTGCTTAGAAGTTCATCTAATTTGTCTATTTTCTCACAATTCATTTTTGGATTCTTCTGTAGTTTAGTTTCTGTGTTTTCCCGCTCATCATGAGCTCTATCTTTTACATCTTCAGCAGTCTTAACCAGTTATCTGCAGCCTGCATAAGGGAGCTTGTCGATTGATGCTCACTTCCATTAATCAAAGGTGTAATTGTGGCAAGAGCATTAGTTTCTGATCCTAGATACTACTGTATTCAAAAAGAGCACTCAACTATATCCAGCGTTGTTGATGTCGCCATTAAAACTAACTTGATGACAGCACGACTCCATTAAAGATGTTTTCCTTGACATCTCTAGCCCTACACGGTGTCTTCAAGTTGTAGCTCAAAAGACCTATGCTCAGAGATCTTACTGCCAATGGCTGCTACTTGGCCCGTGGCCTCAATAGATGGAGATTCCCATGGTTTTTTGCTGTTGAGTGCAGCATTGTAGAGTATTCGAAATACTTTCAACAAGGTTCCTTGTGTGCTCTAAGCTCTGTGAGTGAAATAGCAATAGCGAACACCTTCAAGACTTACAGAATGGTGTTGTCATATGATGGATTATCAATGCAACTGCACGCCGCATTTAGGATGCCTGTAAGCAATGGTGCCTTTCCGTAGGCAATTGGATGCTTCATGATTTTCACCAATGAATATAGTTGGAGATGAGGCAGCTTCTTGTCCTGAGAAACACCTCCGAAAGGAGTTCAGCTTCCTGTAATTATTTGCTCCTTCACCCACAAGCTGTTGAGTAAGTGTTTCCAACCTTATTCAATACCAGTCCCCCCAAGCATGCAACTTGAGAATCCTCATGCTCCTCGGGCACTGTGAAGTCTTCCTTATTGAGAGGAAATTTATTGTTTTTCAAGTGACAATTCCCCCCAAATTTTTCACTCTGTCCGACTTAGAGAGTCTTTCAGCTGTATAAAGTTTGTCCCAATTTATATCTTCCTTTGGAGGTGTCTGCAATGGATATACCCCGACTTTTCGGGATGATTTATCTCGGACTGCACAGCAATATCTTGGGCAGATATGAGAGAATCTGACCTTGCCCTTAGCTATAATGGATGCTGCTCCGTTGACTTGGACCTTTGAATTCTGGCAAGAGATTGACTTGGCTCTGGATAGATGTTCAACATTCTTGCAGCTATCTGATTTGAAGAAGTGACACTAGGACCCGATTCAAGAACACCACTAGCAGGAATTTCAATCTCATTATTGGGGCACAATCGCCTGCCCTTCTTAAACGGCACCTTGTTTGTAGAGATTCTATATACGTGTGTCCTCTACGGAAAGTGCAGGCTGTCAACATTATTATTTCTCTCTCTACTTGCTCGAAGCTTTGAAATGGCACTGCTGCAGGAGTTGCATGAGGCAGAGTAATTTCCCATCATATAATATATGACCCTGATCTGGCCTCAATTCCTGCAATTGTGCTTTGCTAACCTAGGGCATTACCGTATATCTTTAAGGCTTTCTGAAGTAACTTGAGTGCCTGCTCCAGCTCATTCATGGGTTCAAAGATAGCTGAAGTATCAATTAAACCGCTGGCAATCTCTTCTGAGGGGATTCCAGGATTGGGCTTTCCATAAAATCGAAGGGCATTTTCATAGTAAGATTTGGACTCCCTTAATTTTCCTACCTTGTTGTATAGATCAGCCAAGCGGACAACAACTGAAGCCACAGTTGGATGATTCTCCCCTGTTTGATGGTTTCATGATATTAAAACATTGATCACTGATTTCCAGGTTCCATACGTTTAATTGTCTTGTTTGTTGAAAGAATAAATAGTGATCCACTGGGCGTTGGCACACCACCTTACTTTGCTGATCTTCTCTTCAATTTCCAAGCTCCTTAACGAATCAAACTAGGGCTCATAACTCTACAATTCAGTCTTTGGCAGCGAAATCCAATCATTCCTGCTCATTTCGAGATTGCCACTAATTTATCTCTTATTTTCGGGCTAGCACATACTCCATGAAAGAATCAGATGCCATCTTAGAAGCCTCTCTCACCAACATTCCTCTTGTTTCAGCTCTATGTCTTTGGTCCAGAAACTTCTCTTCAAAGCATATAATAGCCTGGAGGCAAGTTGACATTGAAAGGAAACATGTTTCTTCTTCGCGAACTCCTATTTCATGAACTCATTAAGCTTGAAATTAATGTCACAAACACCAGTAGATAACATCAAAGGCCCCATTCAGTGTATCTGTTTTCATATGGCTGATTATTCAACAGCCTTCATATACACCCAAAGAAGGTTTAAATCCAACCGAAGCTTAGGCTATGAGTTTATATTGTGACTCACTTAACTCCATCAACCCGTATTCCTTCCCGTGAAAGGAATGTTATATCCATTGAAGCATCATTGCTTGAACAATTTAGGTCAGAATGGAGCCTGGCACAATGGACAAGCTGATTTGTGAGTAGAGGACCACTTGCACAGGCTGGCTGAATGGAACTTGTGTTTGCAGGCCTTGAGAACAAGGCGAGGAAGGCTATGATTCACGGTGTGGTTTACACTGTAATAGGTGGGGCACTCCTCAATATCTTCAAATTCCTTGTCAAAATTACTCTTCCAAATCGTACTCAAAATCACCATATATATCCAGTTCCAGGTGAGAATCCATGTCAAATGTATTATCAAGTCCTTCTCTATTTTCCTTTAAGAGATCATCTTCATCATTGAGACCTTTAGCTTCCTGATGTGGACTGTTGGGAGGGGAATCAGACAAAAGTCCTGCAGTTCTCAGAGCTTCTTCAATCTCAGGATCAGTAGAAGGTTCATTAGTAGTTAGACCTGATCCATCGGTAGATTCAGTAGGAACATCATTCAGGGATGATGGGGAACCATCTAGAGGCAAGTCTGGTGCTATTTTCATTTGGTGTGTACTATCATTTTTGTGAACTCGATGCAGCCATCAACAGAATTGGAATTCGGAAGATTTTGAAGTCAAACCTGGAAGTGATTTGAAGCAGTTGAGGAATTCGAGCACGTGTACATTCTGAGGCCAACATTCTCCAAACCCATGATTACTTGTCCATTCCCTGACCTGATGCTTGTAAGTTTCTTTAATCACACAATTTCAGCAACTTGATCAAAAGCTGTGTATGCAGTTTTCTGCCCATTTTCTAGCTGCTCCTATAGCATTCTTATGAATCTCGTATTCAATCAAATTTAGAAAACCACCTCGACAGTTTCAAAACCTCACTCAGCAAAAGGTAATTTGAACTCCTGAAGAAGAGTGCCATTTGCTATTTCATCCTCTGCTTCACCAATCTACAATTTCTTCAATTAAATAACAGCACTTCTCAACTAATCTCCTTCTTCAATACTCGAGCCAAGCATCAATTCAATCCACCTAAATCTTGATTCAGATAATTTTGGACTCTCCTTTTGCTAATGCAGCCTCACCCTTTGGATATTCCTTTGCTTTGAAAATTTTCTTATGCAGAATTCCCCATATGCGCTGTCCAAGCTGCTTGTTACCTTTTGCAGTGTGTGCGTTAACAAATGCCTTAACCAAGTTTGAGTACGTTGACAAAACCGGGGGTTTACCTGGATTTTCATGCAGGTAAATTTCCAGCAGGGAAAGGACAAGAAGTTTGAAGAACATAAGTTGTGAATGAGTTGTCTCACCCCCAGCTGGGCTCTTGTCATTGGCCATATCCAATCCCAGAAAATTGGAGCTTTCGATCTCTACCATATCCACCAACATCATGTGCATGGAGTCCCAGCTATGCATGCCGCCTGTCAAATACTCTCCAAGTGAACCCATCTCGTAATCTCCTTGATCATACACGCCATTCAAGGGCAATGAGTCAAATCCACTAGCCAATATTGCCTTCTGCCTTGGTAGATTGCTTTCTGTCTCAACAAGTTCTGTAGTGGCTTCTGGAGCTAGTTCTGTTTTGGGTACATTGGAGAGCTTAGACTAGGTTCTTCACTTCATTTTCACACCTAACAATATCCCAGTAAGCTGCAGAGCTGGACAACCTGGATTAACGTCTCCTAGTTCTTTACAATTTACTAATTCTGACTGGCCATGCATTGTCAAAAGGTATTTCTTTATTATGGCATGGAGGTGATGAGGTGGCAAAAGTGGGAGGAGATTGGTAGTGATGGGCCCCATATGGCTGACCATCACATCCAACAATTGGAATCTGGGTATTGGTCTGATCGCTGCTGCTTTGGAATTCTGGTTGTCATCTCCATGGGCTGAATGCAGAGAGTTGTCTGAAGAATTCGAATGAAATCCGACACTGCAGATGACTATAATGGTAAGCGATATCAAACAGGAGAACATTTGACAAGAGGTCTTGATGGGGTTCCGAGTCTTAGAGATGGAATAATTCTCTGAGTGTGAACCTTGGCGAAGATCCCTGCTTCCATTTCATGTCCAAGTTTGTCCTAATATCATCAAGAATAAGACTAAATTATTCTGCAAATGGTGTTTCAAAGGGGTTATTCCCAGACTGCCCTTCTTATGCAATTCAAGTCCTGTGTCTGAAGGTCTGATCCTTTGGCCATGAATCAGTGGTGAAAGAGATGAAGTTTGGAATAGTTTTCATGGTGATCTCTCTGATTCATCTCTTCTATTTGGAGACTTCTAGAAATCACTTGTTCTAGACATAACAAAAATACTCATACAGTAATTCGTAAACTCAGAATTCATATTTCCGAAAGTTCTTCCACATCTCAATTGCCAGTGGCTCCCCATTATGCCTTCTCCTATCAACTGAATCAATCAATCCCTCCATGAGAAACCAGAATTTAGCACATACCCTTCAGCCTTCAAATGATTAACCAGAATTTCATAGGTGCCATAGATCTCCTTAGATTTCATATGAGTTGTATCTTCAATTACAAATCTGTGAACAACACCATCAACTTCAACCCAACTACAACCAGAAGGCCTTTTGATCCTTTTCTCTTTTACCTGTCTCCTCATCCTTCCACCTTCCTGCAGATTGGGATCCTGTAATACCATTATTGTTTCACTGATTGTATCAGTCGGTTCTAGATTCCAATGGATGCAACCAGTACTTAGTAAAGCACCCCAGATTATTGAGTCAGGTGGAATTATCGTGTTCTGGTCCAATTCATATGCTTCTTCGCCATGCCCATCCTGGCTAAGGAGATCTACCATACAAGCACAATGCTAAAGTTTAGGAGACAATCCATGTTTGTCGGCCATACTAGAAAACTGAACCATTCACTCTTCTACCAATCCCGAATGGTTACAAGCTGACAAAACTCCAATGAATGTGACATCACTGGGCTGCACACCAGTCCTCTCCATCTGTGAAAAAAAAAAAGCCACTAAAGAAAGAGTCATTTCCATCACCATGGTAAACTAGTACCAGTATCATGGCATTCCACAAGGCTACATCTTTCTCGCTCGTCTTGATAGAAACCAAACAAGCATTATCGATTTTACCACGTTTTGCTTACATATAAACCACAACAGTGACAAGAATCACATTTAGCTCTAACCCGTTTAGACCCAGGTACAGGTGAACTTCTCTCCCAAGTTACAGTGCCCTTAAGCCAGCACAAGCAGACAACACATTCACCAGTGTGATCTCATTCGGTTTCACAGACTACTTTCATGAGACAGTGTAAATCTATTGCTTCCTCAAAAAGTCCATGCTACATATATCCAGTAATGATGGCATTCCAAGGAGGCAGCTTCTTATAAGAAACACCATCAAAGATTCTCCAAGCTTTCTCCACATCCCTGCACTTAGAATGCATATCTATAACAACAGTACCAAGATTGCATTCAAAGGGATATTGTTAACATTGATAAAAACCAAAAGGAACCTTCCAACTCCATAATTACAGAGAGTTGAACAGGCAGACGGTAGACACACCATTGTTGTCGCATTGAGCTGGACCTCATCAGCCGAAACAAGCATCTGAAAAACAAACTCAACATCTCCAACAAAATTCTTTTCTTTCCCATACACATTTATCATTGCAGTCCGGCAAACCACATTCCTTCTCATTGCCATTTCTTCAAACAACTCCCGTGCTCCTCAACCTCTCCTCAATGCACATACCTTGAAATGATTGAATTCCAAGGAGCCTCATCAACCTCCATATCAACCCACAAATTCCGAGAAGAATAAAGACAAAAACACTTACAACACATCTCTATTAAAGGATCACACAAACAAGAACTTTATTCAATATAACCTAAGGATTTGTACTTGACGAGAAACATATCATAGAGCCATGATACCAGAACTCAAGAGACACCACTCTGTTCAAATAAAGTACTGAATCTGGCAGTCATGGGAAGTTCTTTAATTTCCATCCTGAAGTCTCATACTGATCTGAAATGCTTTCAGGAATTAGGAACGACGTCTCGAGAAAGCCACTCACAACTACTTCGGTTTCAGAATCAATTTCTGGTTGTTATAAGGACGTTTCTGAATCAAATTTTGTTGGATGAAACACAGAGTCTTTCTCTAGGGTGTCCATTGTCCTTGCTAAATTGTTGCCTGGAAGAACCTACCTTTGAGGAGTATTCCTCGGCTTCAAGTGAGATCGGTTCTCTTTCTCCAAAACCCACCAAAGACCAGTGGACACGAGTTTTTTTTCTTCTCACCCAAAGTAATGAAAAATTCTTCCTTTCTCTCTCTTGTTCTCAATGCATGCTACCAGTCCCCCCTGTGAAAGCCTCCCTTTTCTAGCGGCTGTGACTACTGATGACTGAACCACTGGAAAAAAATATCATTGATCAACGCAATTATAGACTATGGAACTAGCCTGGGTTCTTTATCACCATGTCCTAGTCCACTATAGCTGGTGGTAATTCTATGAAGATTAAAATTCCCTAGTGATACACATTTCCTTCATCACAAACCCACCATGCTCACAACATATCATCAATGCAGAAACAGAAACAAACCCAGATATCCAAAATACTTAATATTGCAAATTCAGGATGGAGAACCAAACCCATATGGAAAACATCTGACTCAATACAGTAGCCACAGTCTTGCCACGAATCTTGATTTGATTAATGTTGCCTCAAGCTCTTTCATGTCAGTCTCATCATCCCATGGCTTCACGTCCAAGTGTGTAGTCCCACACCCAAGAATGTGCAAACACCAAGAGCAAGAAGAAAATGGCAAAAAAAGAAAAAAAAAAGGAAAGAAAGAACATAAATGAAGAAAATAAGAACTATAAAAAAGGCACACTTCATGTCTAAATTGGTGGGCTTAAATGCAAGTGGAATAAAAGGGTTTTCAAATATCACAAAGAAGAATTGAAGGATCCTTGAACACAAACAAAGAAGGAACAATGGGATCAAGAGTCAGGGAGATTTATGAAACACCCAAAATTAATAGTAACAAATCTTAATGATAGCAAATGAAAGAGGAAAAGAAATAGAGAAAATAAAATAAATTGGATTTCACACTGAAGAGCTTACCCCAGGGGAGATGCTAGGGATTTCAAGAACTTGTGGGCTTCTTTTTTTCCTATCCTTTGGTTCTTTTTTTGGTTCGTGATGATCCTTTCATCTCAAAGTAATAGTGCATCTATCCTTGATCTCTCCTATGGCCCTTGGCCCTTCACAGGAAAATTCACACTGTCAAAGCAGCCTCTCATCTTCTACTACCCATATTTTTCATCCATGGAGAAAATCGTCCCTTCTCCCATAATAGTCCCAATTTTTATTTTTATTTTTTCCCAATCTTTCCATCCCAAAAAACAATCCTCAAAATTTCGAACTCCCCTCAAAACCTTCCAAGGAGAGTCCCACTTTCCTTAAATTTCAATGGTAAGTTTTCTTGCAAAAGCATGAAAATTATTAAATTAAATAATTGAATGAATAAATAAATAAAATAGAAAACAGTAAAACAATAATAAATAAATAAGTTAATAAAATAAAATAAAAAAATAAGAAAAATAATATAGAAAGGAAGATAACAAATAAAAATAAACAAGTGATTGATAATAATAATAATAAAAATAGAAATAGAAATAGAAATAAAGATAAAAATAAATAAATAAATAAATAAATAAAACTAAGCCACGCAAGTCATGCAACCATGCAAGTCATACAAGTCACGCTAAAAATGTCTAATGGGCCAAGTGTGCCTAAGCGAACCTAAGTGAACTAAGCCCAATGAAGTGTCTAAGTGGGCCTAAGTTGGTGCCTAATAGGCCAAGTGTACCTAAGTGGGCCTAAGGTGTTTAGAACAGTGCCTACATCTAAATTAGGGCTGCCAAGGGTCACAATGGGGTTAGATAAATCCCTCAACCAAAATCTCCAAGGTGACCTAGAAAAGATAAGCTACATGAATAGTGATGGGCCACCAGGGAATTTCTGTAAAGTACCGAACAAACACCTAATAAGACGTGTGCTAGAAGGACAAAATAGAGGATCTACAAATATGTCCATCTTCGGTAAAGATCATGAGTGTAGAGAATGTGAGTTGAAATAGGAATAATGAACGGAATGAAGTGAACTATACTAAAGAACTAAAAGAAAAAGACCAAAAAAATTTTCCTAGCACATGAAGAGGTAAGGTCAAAAGATGGGGTCATAATGACATGGATGGGATGACTCTACATGGAAGGATGACAATGAAGGGAGAAAAATGTATGATGAGTAGCATAAAGATGGAAATGAATGAAAAGAATGACTCAAGATCATGGATGAGATGAATGACTCTAGGTCATGGACAAGATGAATGACTCTAAGTCAAAAATAGGATAAATGACTCTAGGTCAAGAGCACGAGACCCTAAATATAAGGGAGGACTCCAGGTCACAGATGAAAGAAAAGACTCTAGGTTAGGAACTCTGGGCTTTAGATGTTATGAACGACTTTAGGTCAAAAGCTCAGAGCTTTAAATGATATGGATGACTCTAGGTCAAAAGCTTTGGGCTTTAAATGCTACGGATGACTCTGGGTTGGGAGCTCAGGACTCTAGAAGGTATAGATGACTCTGGGTCATGGATGAGTAGGACGACTCTACGTCATGAGCTCAGGGCTCTAAATGCGAAGAATGACTCTAAGTCACGAATGAGAAGAACGACTCTAGGTGGTGAGCTTAGGGCTTTAAATGCTAAGAATGACTCTGGGTCATAAATAAAAAGAACGATTCTAGGTCATGAGCTCAGGGCTCTAAATGGATAGCTGATCAAGATGCTTTCTGGCTCATGGTGTCGGGTTAAAGCCACTTGCAAGTGGCTAGAATGATGAGAACGAAACATCTCAGGGATGTGAAGGATACAAATGACTTTAGGTAGTGAGCTTAGGGCTCGAAATGCCATGAATGACTTTGGGTCATGATGAAATGAGTGACTCCGGGTCACGATGAATAGCTTAGGGCTTGGGATGCCATGAATGACTCTAGGTCATGATGAAATGAGTGAATTCGGGTCACGATGAATAACTCAAGGCTTGGGATGCCATGAATGACTTTGGGTCATGGATGAAATAAGCGACTCAAGGTCGTGATACAATGAGTAACTCAAGGTTACAATGAATAGATTAGGGCCATGGATGGAATGAATGACTCTAGGTCATGATGCAATGAGTAACTCAGGATTACAATGAATAGATCAAGTCCATGGATAGAATGAATGACTCTAGGTCATGATGCAATGAGTATCTCATCTTTAGTAGAGATCACAAGTGTAGGGAATGTGAGTAAAAATACGAATAATGAGTGGAACGAAGTGAACTATACCCTAGAACTAAAATAAAAGGACCAGAGATTTTGTCCTAGCACATAACAAGAGTAAGCTCGAAACATGGGGTCACAATCACAAAAATGGAACATCTTTATGTCATGAACTCAAGGTTCTACGTGGAAAGAATGACTTTGAGTCATATATGAGATGAACAACTCTATGTCGTGAGCTCAAGGCTCTAAATGGAATGAATGACTGGGTCATGATGACGTGAACGACTCTAGGTCGTGAGCTCAGGGCTTTAAATGGAAAGAATGACTCTGGGTCATGAATGAGAAGAACGACTCTAGGTTGTGAGCCCAAGGCTCTAAAGGGAAAGAATGACTCTGGGTCATGGATAAGAAGAATGACTTTAGGTCATGAGCTCAGGGCTTTAAATGGAAAGAATGACTTTGGGTCATAAATAAGAAAAATGACTCCGAGTCGTGAGCTTAGGGCTCTAAATGGAAAGAATGACTTTGGGTCATGAATAAGAAGAACGACTCTAGGTCTTGAGCTCAGGCCTCTAAATGGGAAAAAAAATGACTTTGGCTCATGAATAATAAGAACAACTCTGGGTCGTGAGCTCAGGGCTCTGAATGGAAAAAAAATGACTCTAGGTCATAAATAAGAAAAAACGACTCCAAGTCATGAGCTCAAGGCTCTAAATGGAAAGAATGACTCTAGGTCATAAATAATAAAAACTACATCAGGTCGTGAGCTCAAGGCTCTAAATGGAAAGAATGACTCTGGGTAATGAATAAGAAGAACAACTCTAGGTCATGAGCTCAAGGCTCTAAATGGAAAAAAATGACTCTAGGTCATGGATAAGAAGAATGACTTTGGGTCGTGAGCTTAGGGCTCTAAATGGAAAAAATGACTTTAGGTCATAAATACGAAAAATGACTGTGAGCTCAAGGCTCTAAATGGAAAAAAAAAATTGACTTTGGGTTATGAATAAGAAGAATGACTTTGGGTCGTGAGCTTTGGGCTCTAAATGGAAAAAAATGACTTTGGGTCACGAATAAGAAGAATGACTCTAGGTCATAAGCTCAGGGCTCTAAATGGAAAAAGAAAATGACTTTGGGTCATGAATAAGAAAAACGACTTTGGATAGTGAGCTCAGGGCTCTAAATGGAAAAAAATGACTCTAGGTCATGAATAAGAAAAAACGACTCTGGGTCGTGAGCTTAGGGCTCTAAGTGGAAAAAATGACTTTAGGTCATAAATGAGAAAAATGACTCTAGGTCCCGAGCTCAGGACTCTAAGTGGAAAAAATGACTCTAGGTCATAAATGAGAAAAACGAATTTGGGTCGTAAACTCAGGGCTCTAAGTGGAAAGAATGACTCTGGGTCATAAATGAGAAAAACAACTTTAGGTCATGAGCTTAGGGCTCTAAATGGAAAGAATGACTCTAGGTTATAAATGAGAAAAAACGACTCTAGGTCGTGAGCTCAGGGCTCTAAATGCTAAGAGTGAGTCTAGGTCACAAATAAGAAGAACGACTTTGGGTTATGAGATCAGGGCTCTAAATGCTAAGAATAACTCTCGATCATAAATAAGAAGAACGACTCTAGGTTATGAGCTTAGGGCTTCAAATACTAAGAATGACTCTGGGTCATAAATAAGAAGAACAACTCTGGGTCGTGAGCTCAGGGCTCTAATGCTAAGAATGACTCTAGGTCACAAATGAGAAGAATGACTTTAGGTCGTGAGCTTAGGGCTCTAAATGCTAAGAATGACTCTAGGTCACAAATAAGAAGAACGACTCTGGGTCATGAGCTCAAGGCTCTAAATGCTAAGAATGACTCTAGGTCATAAATAAGAAGAACGACTCTGAGTCGTGAGCTTAGGACACTAAATGGATAGCTAATCAGAATGCCTTTTAGTTCATGGTTCCGGGTCGAGGCCACTCGCAAGTGGCTAGAATGATGAAAACAAAACATCTCAAGGATGTAAAGGATATGAACGACTCTAGGTTGTGAGCTCAGGGCTTAGAATGCCATGAATGACTCTGGGTCATGATGCAATGAGTAACTCAGGGTTACGATGAATAGCTCAAGACTATGTGAACAACTCGGGGCTATGTGAACAACTTAGGTCTATGTGAACAGATCAGGGCTATAAGCTCCAGGCTCTATGACTAATCGGGTAGAAGGGGAGTGCAATATGCAAAATCCAGGTCAAACCACTCATGGGCGACTAAATGATGAAGGCTCAGCTTAGGGCTGGAAAAACTCTGGGTCTTAAGGGAATGATAACTCAAGGCTACGAGGCTTAGGGCCTAAGAGGAGAAGGATAGCTTAGGACCATAAGACTCAAGGTCTAGAAGGAACGAATAGCTCAAGGCTATAAGACTCAGGGTTTAAAAGGAACGGGTAGCTCAGTGCTACAAGGCTTAGGGCTTAGAAAGAACGAATGGCTCAAGGCTACGAGGCTTAGGGCTTAATAAGGAATAGATAGCTCAAGGCTACGAAGCTCAGGACCTAAGAAGAGAGGGATAACTCAGGGCTAGGAGACTCAAGGCCTAAAAGGAACAGATAAAGAAGACCAACTCAAAAGTGGATGGGAAATAAATGGGCTCAAAGCCGTATACTCAAAATGCTAAGGGTCATACTATTAAACTTAGGAAGGGAAATAAGCCCTAGTATCCAGGATGCTCGCAATGATGAAACAACCAATAAATCAATCATCCACTGAAATCAATGGGTCAAAAATTGATGCATCATGAAAAACCTCTGAAAATTTTGAACTGAAAGAACTCTCTATGTCTCACAAGCTACTCTGTTGAAAAACCTCTAAAGGTAAATCTCATAGTGTGTATATCGCAACTCATTGCAAGAACACAATCTCATGAAGAAGAGGAGAATATGCCCTAATATGGATGTCGATGTCAAAGTCATGAGGTAAACAAACAACAATGATAATCCATTCTCATGCCACTGCCCAAAAAAATCTCATAAAGGAGTGGGGAATATGCCCTAGTATGGATATCTATTGTCAAAGTCGTGAGGTAAACAAACAACAATGATCGTCCATTCTGCCCAAACAAATCTCATAAAGGAGAGGGGAATATGCCCTAGTATGGATGTTTAATGCATAACAAAAGGATGAATCCAACATCACCAATCAACTATCTCCAACTCAACAATAATCCGCTAAGAAGTCATAATGAAGTATTGGCCAAAGCCTTAAGGAAGACACTCTAAATCTAATTCTCAAAGGAATAACCAAAATGATGATGGATGTGATAATCTTGAGAGTAGAACCATGTCTATGATGAATCCCTAACTAAATCTTATAGGAATCCGGTAACCTCAAAAAGGGGAAATATGCCCCAGTTTATAAGATCTATATATCGCACTGAAAATTGTCTCTGACTCAATAATAATCCACTAGTCTATCTCAGAAATACTCCGCAAATGGAACCTAGAATAATGAAAACCATCAATTAGATCAATAATGCTCCACTATAACTAATATCATCTCAACATACTCCATTAAGGATCTTTGATTGGTGAAAATGCCTAGGCTTAAAGAAAGTGCCCCACTAATGGCTCATCTCAACCAAATGAAAAGGGAATATGCCCCAGTATAGCAATTGTCATAAAGTCACAAGGTACCTTAAATGACATTAACCCATCATCTCTATATCCAAGGATGAGACAATCAACAACTCATATGACTTATGTGCAATGACCCATCATGCTAGCTCAAAAGCAGACCCTGATAGGAATAAAAAAATCATCATGCTGATCTACTCCATTAAGAATATGGATGAAAACATGTCTCACTAGGGTAAAACCATCAAGAATAGTGAGCGTATAAAAAAGTATGGGCATGACTCAATGGCTTGGGGGAAACTCCACTAAAGGTATTGTGACAAAGGTACACTACTGAATCATCATCTATCATCATAAACCATGAAAAACTGGTAATCTCAATAGAAGAATATACCCTAGTATGATAGTTGATGCACAATATAATGGGAAGCTAGACAACATCAAATATCATCCATAAAATGAAGCAATCATCTACATCCATCACTAAATCACCTCCAAGCATCTCCCAGAAGAAGAAACATGACGACGTATATATATCAACCAAATCCCAAACACTAGCCTAAGTAGAGGCTATCAAAGATAGCATCTGATCTCATGGCCTATAGTGGTCTTAAGACATGGGACGTAATGTAGGCCAGTGTGATAGGGTGAAAGAAATGAAGGGAAACTAGGCTCAAATACCCAATGATCAAACCCATACCCACGTGTATAGTGTACAACACGTAGGAGAATCCCATGAGCCATGGACCTAAAGGTAACAAAAGGAAATGTCAATGGGAAAATGAGAGAAAGGATAAGTGGTGAAACCATCAATGAAACATGTGAATGATGTGAAAAAGATATCGAATCGGAAATGTGTATCAATATGTAGGAAATGGATAAAAGATGGAACGAAGATCTAGAAAGAGGTAATGAGATACAAAAGAAGGCAATGAGAAGGTGGAATGAATGATGATCAACCCATATTAGTACAATAAAGAAAAGTCATATCACCAATGATGGAATGGTGGATAAGACAATGATCCGGAGACCCTAGTAAAAGGTTACTCATATCTCATACCTAATGCATATCAACCATGATCCAAGAAGCATAGGATCTCATAGGACTCTCACATGAACCCTCAACACTCCAAATTCATAACAAGAGTGGCTCAAGGAGTGAAAACTCATATAAAAAATCTCACAAGAATCCACAATGACAAATGATTACTATTAAAAAAGTACTCTTTTATAGCTTGAAACTAACTCTTTTAAACACTTTTGAGTAGTAGTTAATACCTTTTAACTCAATTGGCACATTAAGGAATCTAGCAAGGGTTACTAATCAGTTTTTGGCAAGTTTTGGTATTTTTGGTAGCTATTTGATCATTGAAAGAAGCCAAGAATGAGGGAGAATTTTGTGAAATCCATGGCAATGCAAGTTGAGCTCAAATACATGAAGAATCCGAGCTTTGGAGTACTTCATAGCCCTTTCCCAAGCTTGGAAATAGGTTTCCAAGCCAATCAGAGATGCAAGGAAGAAAACCAGAGGAAGAAATCCAACAACCAACATTTTCGCATGGCTATGCAAAAATTTAGCATAGCATGTGAAATCAAGATGAGGAGAAGTAGTATGACTGAGAGCAGGACTGAGTCAAAGAAAATTTCGTACATTGTGCGAAATTTCGCACACCATGCGAAACCACGCGAGGTAGCCAAAGAATTTCGCATGGTATGCGAAATCTTCCTGTGCACCGACTCCGTTAGATTTTTATCTCTAGATATTTTGTGTAATTTCCTATTTTCTCCTTGTAATCAACCTAGATATTTCTTTTATATCTTTTTATATTTTTTTGGTAACATCTCTTGTAAACACAAAGAGACACACAGATGAGAAAGAAAAAACAATTGAACACTTGTAAATTCCCGTAGTAAGAAATATACAGAGCTTTTGCTCTTCCTTTTCTTTTCATTTTGTTTTCACTTTTCTTTCTAGCCAAACAACCTCTGAGGATGATTTCTCAGGGGATGAGTGGCTAGGTTTTATGTTTCTTGGAGTGAAGGAAGCTAGGTGAAGGACCCGAATGCAAAGGTGGGAGTTGTCCTTGCTTTAAATGAAAGTAGTTGTTAACCATTAATGGTTTTTATTTCAAGGTTTAGCTTTAAATCCCTTAAAATCACCTTGAATGGCCAATACTTAGTAAGATTTTCGGATTCTATGGATGCTTATTGCTAGATCCATGGATGTCTATTAGTTATCATTTACGAGCCATTGGAAGGTGGTTCAAGGTGAGGGTCTTTAGTGTTTGAAGCCATTAATGGGAAGCAATTACCATTTTTCATGAACCCTTTGGATCAAATCTTAATTGCTAAATACAAAACCGGTTCGGGAGATAACCATCATTTATGTTATTGTCCCCAACGCGAGGAGAAGATCCGAAATCTCCCCCTTTGCCTAAGGAACCCAATCCTAGTGACCTAAAGCTCCAAGAGACCTTTTCTTTGTAGTTAACTTCACTAATTATTTTTGCTTAACTTAAAATCAATCTTTGCAACCACAGTTCCATTTTCTTTAAAAGCTAATTTTCATAAGGAAAAACACCATTTTATTTCCTTCACTAAAGTCAACTGTACGATGAAAACCCATCCCTATGGACGATCCTAGAGCCACTATACTATGTTAGCTATGCTAGCCTAGTGTAAGGTGATTTAAGTTTTATAAATTTTGTTGATAACACCTGTCTGGGCCAGAATCAAATGGCACGACTGCAATGGGGACAAATCAACAAATATACCTAATAAATAGATCTCAAAAGGTGACATAAGTGCCTAATTGAGCAAGATACCATACACAAACATATGATTGCATTTTTTTTAATGTGTATGCACTAATCATTAATAAATCAAACTCCAATGGGAGAGATATCTCAAATCACTAATGAATACATGAACCCTATCCCATGAGACAACCTCTCAAACCAAAATCCCCAAATCAATGCCAAATGATGGGATGAATGGAGTGATATGACTGCCCTCTTTGCACCAAGATGTGAAGAATCATCAACCCAAGGAAGAGAAGAGACAAGGTGAAGCAAATAATGATAAAATAAAAAAAAAGAATGAAAATGTGATGATAGTAAAATAGAAAAAATGGGGTGATAAGGAGATGGTAACAAGAATGAGAAAATAGGCCGATAAGTCTAAAGCTCATGAGACTTTCCTAGCAAAGCATGCATATACATCAAAGGGCCCCAACCCAAGTGTAGAAATGGTAATCAAGGCTATAAGAAAGAAAAAAAAAAGGCTTTAACGTACCACGTGAGGCTCAATGGGCTAGTAACAGTCTAATATATAGATAGAGGTGATAAAATATAAGGCTAATCGAAATTATGACCACCCATCCTATGACCATGGTCTCAAATGTAATACTTCTTTAGCTGCTCCACATTGGTAGGCTTTGAGAACTGGTCTCTATCTAGATATGTTAATCATATTTCCTCTCCGGGTCAACTCTCTAATGACATGTGGTGTACTCCAAGTAAGTCCCTAGGGTCTCTTGGAATAAATGAATCTCCATGATCATAATTGGGCTAACATCATCCTTAAACATATCATCTACATAAGTGGGATACCCCAACATAAATAAACTGAATCTCTTATGAACTTTCAACGATGAAGATCTCAAGCATATCAAGAGTGTGAAGCATCTCTGGCTAATTTGTGCTAACCATCCAACTATCATCCAATACGTCTATCTTAAGCTCATCACGAAGAAAACCATGTCAATCAAATCTTCCATCTTAGAGAAAAACTAACATTCTCCATGAGAACTCTCATATGATAAACTTTGACTCATAATCCACTAAACTCATCATATGTATGATGTCACCCTCAATAATGTCACTATTTAACTAGGTGGTGGGGGTGGGAGACAATGAATCACACGACATCTCATCTTAAATTAGATGCTATCTATCTCACCGTCCATCAATCCTCTGGCTCAAACCTGCTAATGCCTCCTGAATAAAGTCATGGTGATAGTAAGTCGATCAACTACAACATGTTGAGGATCCATACCTGACTTCTTTGAAACCCTGATCAAGTTATCTCTAACTCCAATCTGAGAAGTCAAATTCAAACTATAACGAATAACACTCTTATAAGGTACAAAGGCACAGAAAGAGAAATGACATGAGGGAAACTCAAAAATGGTGTAAACATACTAATCATAATGCAGAAAGGTGGCCTAATTGAAACTCAAACATGTACCAATCTCGTAGCAAACCAAAAGGAGACCATGAAGAGGATAACTGAACCCAATTGTGACCAAAGTAGCTCTGAAGGTCCACAAATGCACCCATGGGTAGGAATGAAATCCTAATTGGGTCTAAGTTAACCTACAAGGTTAAGGTGGCTTTATAAGATAAAATGGGTGGGTTATAAGATCCCTAGTAGAAGCGATCGTACCCTCCGGCAGTACGCAACCCTCTGCACGCCTCCGATGAGACGAGGTGCTTCCATGAAAGGTGGTCATCACCTCCACACATGCACTTCCTCGCTTTCCCAGGGGGTTTCCTAATGGTGAAAACTCTCTCATATCTCAACACTCAAGGATAATCTAAAGTGCACAGTGAAGGATGTGGGTACATCCAAAAAACCTAAGATATAAAGTGAGATAGTAAACAAAAACAAGCAATCATACATCAGGCAAGTGGAAGGGTTGTCATGCAACAAGTAGCCATGTGAAAAAAAATATATCAAACAATTAGAGTCTTATCTAACATATGTGAGAGTGAATCATGCTAAAGTAAACAAAGTAGTCAAGTGATCATGCAAGATAAACAAGTATAAAGACTTGTTAAGATAGCAAACCAATTAAGCAAGCAAACTAAATCACATTGCCTAAAAAAATGAGGTACCCTCTAATCGACCAATTAAACGCCACATTTTACTCAACTAGTGTTCAAGCTTGATCCTCAAAATCCCCAACGGAGTCGCCAATTTGTGGACCCACATTTTTCATGTGCGTTCCTACTCAATCGGCGAGACTCGCTTTTATTGGTGAAAAATTATTTTTGGAAAAGTCGGAGTCGCCACTTATTTTATTTTTATTTTAAAAGGAAAAATAAAAAAGAAAGAAAACCCTAAAGAAGTGACTCCATAGTTTTTGGAAAAGCATGTCTTTGAAAAAAAAACTGAGTCTAGGTTTGGGGATCAAGTTACTTATTGGGAAGGTTCCTTTAAAATGTAGCACCTCTTTAAGCCTTACAAAGGTCTCTACTAATTAAGTTGAGGGAAATGAGGCAATTAATTGGTTGATTATAGATACCTAGGTAGGCTAGGTGATTTAAAAAAAATAGCATTCCAAATAAGAAAACTAATCACAAATCATAAAGAAGATTTATGGTGTGTACCTGGATTGCTTCTCAAGTGTTGTCATAAACCATCAAAGTTAATATTGAAATATAGCACACAACATGTGTTTCATCCAAGCAAATCAAGCATACATCCAAGCATCCAAGAATCACATCAAGTATGGATATACTCATTAATAGCATATGTGTCCATAGAATTCTCAAAAATAGGTGAGAAGAAGCATACCTGGATAGCAAGCTAAAGCGCCTCTATGGGAAACAAGGTTGCTTAATCAAAGGTTGCTTAATAACAGGTGCAAAATAATCTCACGTACCACAAAGAGGAAGCACAATCAATCAAATATCAAGCAAACAACATTGAAGAGAATATTGTGGATGTCAGGCCCCCACCAAAGCCTTAATTAATTTTGCATGAGTTGATTATATGAATTCCATTGTTTGGAATCATGAAGTTTGTTCATGCTTATGTGAAATCAAGAAAATCAAGATGATTGAAAATTAAGAAAAAAGTGAAAATGCATACCGGAAGGAAAATGGCAGCAAATATTATTAAAAAAATTGAATTTTATTACCTAAGGAAGCACTACTACAAAAATTATAAATAATAACGCTTAATTCCATGACGTTTTTTAAAAGTGTCAAGGAGTTCAAGTAATAAAGGCGTTTGTTCAATAACAATGGTTTTTGAATATTTAAGTTGGCGCTTGAAAATTTTCCATCAATATTGGCGCTTTACACAATGATGTTTTAAAAAGATGGCGTTTTTTTTAAGTGTCATTGTAGGGCTGGATATTATGAACAACCCTAGTAGTGTTTTACATAAGGATGTTTTAAAAATATGGCGTTTTTTCTAAGCGTCGTTGTTAGGCTAGATATTATGGTAGTTATAACAAGCATCATTATCTCCCATATTATACATATAAACCCATGTTTCCCTATTTCTCAAACATCTCAAACACCCTAAATACCTCGCTTTATCTGAAAAACCTAGCTTGTATAGGAAATCTAAACCCAAAACCATCCATAATCTACTACCTTCAGCCATCAAGAAACTCATTGGAGACCACCTACTATTAACGAACGACCTTCTTGGCTACTACGAACTGGCAATCTTACCAATGATTGTTAGGAGTGCCTCACCAGAGACACCCAAAAACATTTCACTTGCATTTTGGGTAACTTTTGCATAAGGTAAAGAACAATAAATAAGGTAAAGAACAATAAATAAAAAGAAAAAGAATTTGGTTCATGTATTTTCAAATCTTGAACTTAGTTTTGTCTATTACAGTTTCTGATATGTTACTCTACTACTAGAATCTTTGTATTTCTATTGGAAAGATTGAGTTTTTGGTTTGTGTTCAAAGTGGTGAAAGAAAGCTCAATGGATGGAAATGGGAAAGAAGGGGAAATCTCGATTGTGAATATTAGATGTAGGAGTGTCTTTGTTTTGTATCAGAATATTGGGGTTTCATTGGTCTCTCCAAGATAAAAATATTGTAGTGGTTTTGTATTTTTGTAGGCCTGTTTTTGGTTATGGGGAGTGGATGACCCAACTAGATCTGTAGAAATTTTGTTTTTCAAAATAAAATTTGAGGGTTTGAATAGCTTGGGATTTTATTTGAGTTTAATGTTTGTTTGGGTGTGTGCAGATTTGGCTTTGTTTTAGATTTTAAAACCCATTCAAGGCTTTTGTGAAATGGGATAATGAGGAGCATGATCCTTGTTCCTGATTCGAAGTGGAGTGCTTTGATGGAAAAGTGGTTGTTTTGTGAGTGACGCTTCTTTGCAGATTCATAGCATGATATTTAGTTTTCTCAGCTTTAAAATTTTTTGGGTCTTCTATTGTTTATTGATTTGGATGGTGAATGGTTAATTTATATTTGGATTTTAATAATAAAATCTAGCTATAATGGATGATAGAACAAACTAGTCATTATTTTTTAATTTATAACAAGATTAAAAAACATTCTGCTTTAATAAAGAATATGTAGTATTCTTATATTTAGAAAATTTAATAATATCTGTGTAAATGAGTTCTTAAAATTTTCATTATTAAATATCATAATTAATTTCAATAGTGAATCATTAAATTGATTCTCCTCAAATTTTTATAATTTATAAAGGAAAAAAGTATAATCTCTCTAATAAATTAATAATGAATTAAGTAACTATTTTTCATTATTTTGTTTAGGCATTTGAATATAGTCATTAAAATGTTATATTTTTATTAGTTATTAAAATCAGATACTGAAAAATAATTTTATTTTAGGTGTAATATTTTTTAAATATTTATCATTTTATTATATAGAAGACAATGGATCCTAATTATAAAAAAATCGACTTTGTTTGAACAATAGAATACTCAACCTTGATCTAAGTGCCTTAGCGCCATGACATTGCATAAAGTTGAAACATACACATTATTGAAAACCTTAAATTTATGGTAAATTTTTTTGGTCCCAAAATATATATTTTAAGATATTAAAATTTTAATTTATGGTTTGACTTAATAATTTGAAAAGTAATGACTTTCCATTTATGCGAATTTATTGAATTACTGTGAGTACATAATAAGATAAATAGTAAGTCAATTCTTTGAAGCAATGCTTTGACCCTGAGTAGGTTAAGTATTTTAGGATGCTCATAAATTCTTTCAATTTTTTTTAACCTTGCTTATTTGTATGGCATTTATTGATTCTTTGACCTTGCTTTTCCTGTAATATTAGACTTATCTTTACACTATTAAATTAGATATCATAGTACATTCAATAAGTATTTAATTATAGTAAACTTTTGGAGTACTAGTATTAAATTAAAGTTTTGTATGTGATCATATTTTCATTTTTTTATACTTTATATATATATATATATAAATCATATTCTTTATATCATTCAAATTATTAAGCTAGTTTCATTTCATTTCTTCACCCTATTACCCTAACCTATGTTATGTCTCGGGTCTTAAGACCACCCTGAGGCCATGACATCACACATTATGTTGGATAGCTCACTCATGGGCGATACTTGAGATTGGTTGGAGATTTCTTGGAGTGTGATGGATGAGGAGTTATGATGTGGCTTACACTAAGGCATACCCTCTTATCAGTGATGGATTTTTTAAGATGATGTGTCTTACATTAGGGCATACTCCTCTTATTGATGGATGATTTTTGGGGTGATGGTTTATTTTGAGATACTTGCTTCATAGATTTTGCATAATAGACATAGCCATTTCATTCCATTCTGATGGAGCCAAGAGTTGTTGAGATTGCGTTAAGATATACTCATTTTTAGTATTAGGAGTTCAGAATGATCTTGACCTGATGATGAATGTTGAGGCATAACTTTCTCATCGACGATAGAGTTTGATTTATCTTGGAACATAGCCACTTTAAAAAGTTTTGTACTGGGGCATAGCCATGATGGAGAATGTTTTTCGCTAGGGCATAGCCACTCTATCGGATTCTTCACATTGGGACATATCCATCTCTTGGAGGATGATCAGATTTATTCTCTACATTACAGCATTTGACGAGTAATATAAGGATCATTGGTTTGTTTCACGTTGTCGTCATTCATACTGAGGCATAGCCACTTTACTAATTTTCGACATTAAGACTTGACTTTCAGCTTTTGATTACTACTTTCAATTGATTATGGAGTTAGTGACACTTCAAGTGTTAGGATAGAGCCCTTAAAAGCATGACATGATGTAATAAATTTGGAATTCATTATTTATTTAATAATGTTTCAGTTTCACTTTTATCTATCCTCATTCCATGTATTATACTTATGAGCATTCTTACTTGCATATTTTTCATTGTAGATGACTTGGGTGTAGTAGGAGTTGCACAAAAGATCTAAGCCATGGGTTCCTTGCAAATAGATGACTTATTCACAACCAGTTCATGAGTCTTAGCAACCCTTTAAAGGTTGTAGTGCACCACCTCTTAATTTGAGGGATGTCTGGTCTTGGTTATCAGGATGGATTTCCCATGGTGAGTACACTAGTGTGTATGGTTACATATTGAACAAGACCTACAATGAATCATGACTTAAGGTTATCAAGTAGTCATGACCTCGTCAAGCGGCTTCATTGTGTTGTCTCTTAACCTTGAGAGAATATTAAGCTTATGCTAAAATTAGTAATGACTTTGATCTACAGGTGAGATCGTAAGCTAATCATATATTCCCTATGGATTGGGTCACTGTTGATGGAAGTCGATAGCAATAGGTATTCTCAATAAAGGCACCATGATATCTCTTGGGATTGAGACAATGTGGTCCCTTGGGTTATCCTACAAAGGTGTGTAGATCCTCAATTTTGTCCCTTGCCACTTGCATGTATCTTAGGGGTGTCACCCGCACCCAATTTATATATGTCATGGCCATGGAGCCCTTATTGGGCTTAATCGATTTTCAAACCTCACATGAGTTCACTTATGGTTCGATTTAGTAAGAGCATTTGGTCCATTATGAAATTCCATCGTGGCCAATTCTTTGGTTCATATCATGCTACAAGTCAGGAGTTAGGGTCTCCATAAAGATTTTAGTTCATTTAAAACTCGCTAAAGCCCATCCAAGTTAGGAACACTCTATCTTATTTTAGTCATTTCTCCCTCATCCGAGCTCGGAATTGTGCACCATTTTTTTTTGTTGGATTCCTTATTTCTCGAGGGATATTCTTCAAAATTTGAGAATTTTTATCAACTGGCTTGACTGATTTGTTTTTGGTTTTCTTAGCACCATAGGCCTATTAAGATACACCTGGCCTGGTAGGTACACTCCTAAGTCACTTAACATGTTTTTTTTTTTTTTTTATCACTTAGACACCTCCTTGGTTTAGTTTCCACTTAATTCACCTTGACACTTTCCACTTAGGTCACCCAGGTCACTTAGATATTTTTTGTGAGCTTAATTCTCTAAGATTAGTTTCTTGATTGATGAATTTTTGAGACTAGGTGAGTATTTTGCTTGATATTTCTTTATTATTTTATTTGGATTGCCTAAGATGAGTTTTCAATGTTTAATTGTATCAGCTTAATGTTCTATTTTTATTTTCATTTTTTTATTCTTTTATTTGTGTTTTAGTTTAATATTTAGATTATTGTTACATGCGTGTGGTATTTATTTATTTTTCCTCTTTATTTGTTTATCGATCCACTTATTTATTTTCAGAAAATTGGAGGTGATTGGGGATCTTATATTATTATTATTATTATTATTATTATTAGTACCAGTATTATTAGTTGTTTTTATTATTATCAATATTATTATTATTATTATTATTATAATCATTATTATTATTTTTATCATTATCTTTGTTATTCTTATTACCATTATTATTTATTTATATTATGCTTTTACTATGTCATTTTATTTTCATTTTTTTTATTGTATTATGTTTTTATTGCTTTATTTACCTTCTTTTTTTATTAAAAAAAGAAAAGAAAAGGTAGAAAAGGAGAGTCGGTGGACTAAATAAAAAGAAAAAAAAATGTTTTGTGGAAAAATTAAAAGTCAAAATTGATACTTGGGAAGCCGGCAAGATGCATGGGGATGAAAGTTAATTTTTTTTTTTTTTGGAAAAAGAAAGGAAGAGTAGAAAAAGGAATTTCTTGGAGAGAAAGGAAAAGTGGGGGGGTTTCCCGAGGAGGCTACGGGAAAAAAGAGTTGCATGGGAAGCTGTAAGGGAAGTCATAAGGGGGAAGTTTGAAAAGAGAAGAGGGGGAGGGGGGGTTTAAAAAGAAAAACAGAGAGAGCAGAGAGGAAGAGGGAAAAAAAAAAAACAGAGAACCGGGAGAGCATATAGGTATAAAGAGGTTTTCAAAAGAGAAGAGGGGAAGAAAGAAAGAGAAGGTTCGAAGACAATCTTGGGTCCAACTTCTCTCATCAGAGACACCATAGCCACACCATTGAAAGGAGGAAGGACCTATAGCCGGCTGCACCATTTTCCCGGTAAGGTTAGTATTCTTTGACTTTGTTTTGGTAGATTTAAAATGCAAATGAATGTGAATATATGGTTAGTCCTGATGTGAATGATGTCATTGGCATGTTTTATTTTTTTTATTTATTTGTTAAACGAAATGAAATAGGATCATGGTCGGCTGTAATGAGATTGAATGTAAAGTTTCTTGTAAGTGTTCGTTGAGACTTAA
Source organism: Vitis vinifera (assembly GCF_030704535.1). Lineage (NCBI taxonomy): Eukaryota > Viridiplantae > Streptophyta > Magnoliopsida > Vitales > Vitaceae > Vitis > Vitis vinifera. The sequence continues at coordinate 15,515,564 of NC_081823.1, read as the reverse complement.
AGATTAGTGGAGGTGCATTTGGATGGGATAAAAAAAAAAAACAATGAGTGAGGTGCAACCGACTATGGAACATGTTGTTGGTAGTTAGAATGTTTATTGAATAAAGAAAAAAAAATGAAATGGAAAGGAATTATGGTCGAATGTAATGGGATGTTCAATGAAGGGGTGTTTCGTGGTTTGGTGGTTTGGGTGTTTATTGAATAAACAAAAATGGAATGAAATGAAAGTGAAAAATATGGCAGATTGTGGGGTTTTTTTTTTTTCAGAATGTTGATTTGTGAAAAAGAAAAAAGGAAAAAATGCAAAAAATTCCCGTTCCAAGTTTCTGAAATTTTGAAAAAATTCCGGATTCATTTTTTTAAAAATTTATGTTCCAAGTTTCCAAAAATTTGAAAAAATTAAAAAATTCCCGTTCCAAGTTTTCGAAAATTCAAAAAAATCCTGGATTCATTTTTTTAAAAAATTCCAGTTCCAAGTTTCTGAAAATTAGAAAAAAATCCCGGATTCATTTTTTTAAAAATTCCTGTTCCAAGTTTCTGAAAATTCGAAAAAAATCTCGGATTCATTTTTAAAAAAATTCTCGTTCCAAGTTTCCAAAAATTCGAAAAAATCTTAGATTCATTTTCTTAAAAAATTCATGTTTCAAGTCTCCGAAAATTCGAAAAAATTAAAAAATTCCCGTTCCAAGTTTTTGAAAATTCGAAAAAAATCCGGGATTCATTTTTAAAAAAATTCCCATTCCAAGTTTCCGAAAATTTGAAAAAACCCCGGATTTATTTTTTATTTTTTTTAAAATTCCCTTTCCAAGTTTCTGAAAATTCGAAAAAATCCTGGATTCATTTTTAAAAATTCCCGTACACCCAAGTTTCCGAAAATTCCAAAAATTCTAAATAGAGTTTTAAAAATCCTTGTTTTTTTTTTGTCTATTTAATCTTTAAGTCTTAGTCCTCAAATAGTTTTTTTTTAAACCTTCCTGGAACTCATTTTTTAAAATACAGACTTTAGATAGTATTATATAATTTAGTTTTCCTTTTTTTTTTTTTACGATTTTCAAACTTTGAATAGTCCTCAACTTTTTTTTTTTTTTTTTTAAAAAACACCATTCTTAAATTCCCAAAACTTGCATAATTCTACATCCAGATTTAAAAAAAAAAATACTAACTTCAAATTAATTTTCCCAAAATTCCATTTATCTCAAAATTCTAATTTTTTTTTTTTAATTCTTGTACCCCAAATTTCCAAAAATTCGCAAACTTCCAGATTCATTTTTTAAAATTCCCGTACGCCAAAGTTTTCAAAAATTTGCACAAGTCCTGATTGTTTTTCTTTTATATATACTTTTTTTACTGTCATTTTCCAAGAATTTCAAAAGTTTCAAAAATTCCAAGTTTAATTTTTTTTTTTTAGTATCAATTTCCAAAAGTTTCAAAAATTCTAAATTTAATTTTTTAGTATCAATTTCCAATAATTTTCAAAAGTTTTGAAAATTCCAAATTTATTTTTCTAGTGTCAATTTCCAAAATTTTTGAAAATTCCAGATTTAATTTTTTAGTATCAATTTCCAATAATTTCCAACAGTTTTGAAAATTCTAGATTTAATTTTTTTAGTGTCAATTTCCAAAAGTTTTGAAAAGTCCGGATTTATTTTTTTTTAGTATCAATTTCCAATAATTTTCAAAAGTTTTGAAAATTCTAGATTTATATTTTAGTATCAATATCCAAAAGTTTCGAAAATTTCAGATATAATTTTTTTTTTAGTGTCAGTTTCCAATAATTTCCAAAAGGTTTGAAAAGTCTGGATTTATTTTTCTAGTGTCAATTTCCAAAAGTTTCGAAAATTCCAGATTTAATTTTTTTTTTAGTGGCAATTTCCAATAATTTCCAAAAGTTTCAAAGATTTTGGATTTATTCTTCTAATGTCAATTTCCAAAAGTTTCGAAAGTTTCTAAAATTCCAGTTGTTAGGGGATGAAGTTCAAACGGGAAAGATGTCAGGCCTCAATGGAGAATTAGTGGAATGGGAGTGGCTAAGTTTTAGCCACGTAGTCCAGAGTCATGGTTGTGCTTGATGGCCATTGTGTAAAGCCTAGAGATTACATACATATGGTTTGGTCATGGCTGGGAATTTTAGTAAATTTAGAATTTGCATATATTGTGTGCTTGTGCTTATTGACTAACCCTTTTTCACAGCGCACAACTAAGGACCTCAGGTGCGTAACTTTGTTCAGGTTATTAATTTCCTGAGCGTGCCGAATACCAATTAGAGTTGCGAGTCTTGTCATTTAAGTAGCCCGAGGGAGAAATTGATTGATCTTCGACCCGTATGCTCTAATGTACCTAATTCGCTAGTAGAGACCAGATTCTGGGCCTAAAGGGGTGATACCTCGTATAAGGTACCTTCCTGATAGGTAACCTTATCCCCGGACCCAAAAATCTAGTTTCGTGGACCATTTTTTCCTAACTTGAGTCATTGAGGGGTTTTGTTCTTACTTAATTTTTCCCATTTCAAAAATAAAAGAAAATAAAAAGTAAGTGGTGACTCCAAACGAAAACCTTCCCTCATCGGGATGGATTTTCTAAAACTCAAAAACCACTTTTTCTCCAAATCCACGATATTTGTTTTAATTTGTGAGTCGTACCGGTCAGTGGATCGGGGGAGGGTCCACAAATTGGCGACTCCACTGGGGATCGAACCCAGAATCTCTGGTTTCATAAGAGGATCAAACTTGAACTTGAGTTGGGTATATTGGAGCACATGGTTCATTGACTAGCAGACTTTTGGGCCACTTGGATGACTAATGATCACTGACTTGGTTGGTATTTGTTTCACACTTGTTATTTGTTGTTGCCTGAGTGTTAAGCTGATTGGTAATAACATGTTCATCCATTGTTGGTAGTGCTTAATCTTATGATTCATGATAAGCATAGATGATTAGTTTGTGTGTAGATTTTGTGGTAGGACAGCTCTCTACGCATGACTGTTTGTTGCATGACTCACTATCTCTTACATGAATGCTTGCTTCTTGTCTTTGTGGGGCGCACATGTATCCCCTTACATCCGGGTCCCTAGTCTTTGTCAATTGTTCCTCATTGGTTTCTTAAGGTATACGAGAAACATTCCCAATTATTTGCCTTCGACCAAGATAAGGCTTGGAGTGGGGTCCAGCGTAGGGGCTATATCGATGTTTGGGAGCACTATGGAGATGACAGATATCCGAGCAATGAAGACTTGTATAGCCTTGAGCTGGATTTCTTGGATACATGCGTGGCTAGTATGTCACTTTGTTTATTGGCTATGATCCTAGGTTGCATACCTCTTGTGGGTGCAGTCGTCTAGTCTTTAGGTCATGTTTTCGTTTGTCATTGGTTATAAAGCTACTTTACCCTTAGGATATTGCCATGTCAAAATTTCATCTCCACACGTGAGGCCATGTATTGATTAGTTGTTGGCCTCACATGATAGTTCACTCCCTCAGAGGATTTATTTGTGGGATTATATTAGTGGTTTGATTTCAAGTTCGATAGTCATGGGGGGCTAATACCTTCCCTTTCATTACAGGATTGTTGATTGAGAGTACGACTTGGGTTCTGGAGCTTGGATCAGGGTTGGAGGAAGACTTGTGAGAAGCTCAGATCAGTACAGTCAGATAGGACAACCATCAATTCATAGAGATATGGACCCCCAGTATGCTACTGTTGACCAGCTAGCTGAGATCACAGATACCAGGGCATCTCTCAGGGACGCCATCTTAGGATTGGGACAGAGGATTGATGAACACTGATTACTACCAAAAAGTGCTATTTTGTAGACCTAATAATAATGGTTTTAAGCACCTTTGAGTAGTAATCATATTCATTTAACCCAATTAATTCATTAAGGTCCTTAGTAATTGGTTTTAACCATTTTGTGGCAAGTTTACATGTTTTTATCAGCTTATGAACCAATTCAAGCATGCCAATTGATGGAGGAGCTATTTGGGCGAGTTAAGCAAGGATTTTGGATGATTACAGGCTTGAATTTCAAGTGGAAACACGAGCACAAGCAATGGAGAAGAGGAAAACAGAGTGAAGAAAACAGCTGCAGTCTTCTTTCACACTTTTGGAGTACTTCCCGAAGTCCATTTTCTACATGATATATACCATTTGAAATCATAGGAAGTCAAGAATCCAACGCTTCAAACCGTGTATGATTTGGAGCTGAAATGAGGAAGATATGGCCTTCGGAAGGCAACTGCATCATGCCAAATGACCAATTTCGCAAGGTGAATTTCACATTGCGAAAATTTCGCAAGGAGATTTTCTTCATGGTGCGAAATTTTGCCATTTCGCAAGGTGAATTAACTCATGATGTGAAAATATGGCACTTCGCATCATGAGTAATTCACCTTGCGAAAATTTCGCAATGTGCCTTTTACATTGCGAAATTCCTTTGAATCCTCTGTTTCTCCACGCACGCACCACCGACTTCCCAAATATTTTTAGCTTGATATTTTCTCATGTAAATTCCTTTTGTAACCTTGTATTCAGCCGACATAAAGCTTTATCTTGTAATTTTGCTATATATAGAGGTGCACAACACCTCCAACAAAAGAAGGGGATGATTGGGGGATCGATCCTCTGTACATTAACTTAGGAATATATAAAGCTCTGTTTTTCTCTCTTCTCCTGTTCTTCTCCATTTCTATTTTCTTAGTAGCCAAACAGCCTCTGAGGGCTTTTCCTCAGAGGATGATTGGCTAAAACTTTTAGTTTCTCAAAGTATGGATGTTATGTGATGGCTTGGATGCAATCCCATGGAAATTTCTCGCACCTGGAAGGTAAGGTAGTCGTTTTTCATTAATGGTTCATTAATGCAAAGTTTGGTTTTTATTTCCTTTGGACAACTTCCAACGGCCAATACTTGATAAGCTTTTGGATTTCTATCCATTAGTTATCTCCTACGAGCTATTGGAAGGTGAGGCTTTCAATTCCAAGTTTTGCATTAATCCGTTAGAACCAATTTCAATGGCCATTGAAAGGTGAGTTTATCACCTGGAATGACTTTGAGTTGCCAATATTTGGTAAGCTTTTGGCTTTAGACCATTAGTTATCTCTTACGAGCCATTCAAAGGAAGTCTAAGGTGAATAACCATTGATGAAATTCACTACCATCTGTTTTGCCATTTTAAAGGATTAAAACTTGATTTGCTAAATCCATACCGGTTCGGGAAGCAAGCATCACCATAGTTGCAACCCCAACGCGAGGAGCCTATCCTGAGATTTCCAATTTGCATAAGAGACAGAGCATAGCCATCCTATCTTTGAGAAACTTGTTTTTACACCCTTTCATTTTAGTCTTTAATGTTAGCTTAGATTAGTTTAAATCTTTCTAAAAACATTTGCATTTTCTTTTAAAGCTAACATCTATAAGAAAATCACCTATTTTCCTAATTTGAATATCACTTGTGTTTGCGAAAACCCTTCCCAGTGAATGATCCTAGAACCACTATGCTATAGTAGCTTGGCTACTTTAGTAATAGTATTTAAGGTATAAATTTTGTTGATACGCCTTTAAAGCTAAGCTACCATGAGTCGCATCAAACACTAAGCCCAGCCAGTACCGCTTTAGGAGAGCACCCCACATGACTCTACTATACCACCACCGCCACCATCTAGCCATACCATATAGCAGGACCACATTGTTCCTCCGCCTCCATCACCATCAGTTCAGACAGCTCCACAGGCTGGGGCATTTGTTTTGCATGGGCAGACTGAGACTACGCCACATTCTATTGTGGCACCTGCATAGGTTATAGATGATACTCAGGCCCACATTGATAGGATTGAGCAGAAGATGAGATTTTTGCACGTTTCAAATGGAGTTATGAGCTGGGATGGGTATGATGATTTACCAGTTGCAGCCTTACCCATTGAGTTCCGCATGCCAGATATTGAGAGATACACAGGGATTGGGTACCCCGGTATCCACTTGTGATTGTACAACAACGTTATGCGTGGGCATAGATTAGATGAGGCACAGATGACTATGTTGTTTCCCCTGTCACTGAGTGGGGTAGCGCAGCGTTGGTTCGCTTCACTAGACTCCTCACGGTGCAGGACCTGGAGTGAATTAGCACAGGAGTTCCTCAGACAGTATTCCTTTAACACAGTAGTGGACGTATCACGGAGAGTGTTGGAGGCCCTTAGATAGAGGCCAGATGAGTCAGTTACTTCATTCATATCTCGTTGGAGTGAGAAGATATCGCAGATTATTGACAGGCCTTCAGAGCGAGATCAGATCAGCATGATTATGCACAACCTTCAGCCCCAATTTGCCAAATATCTCATGGGTTTTTCTCAGATTGATTTTGGCTCATTGGTACAGGCTCTCTATGGGATCGAGGACGGTATAGCCAGGGGATTATGGGTAGACTCTTCCCCTTCTGACTCAAAGGGTAAGAAACCTAGGTCAGGCTCCAAACCATCAGATGTTGGTACTATTGGCATGATGAGCCACAGTTCTCCACAACGCCCTCAGACTCCGAGATAGTTTTTAGATACTCCTTATCCGACAATACAACATGATTAGTACAGACCAGTTGTTCCCACCAGGCTAGCAGGGCCTGCTTATCTGCACCCACCACCGCAATCAGTATACGCCACTCAGGTGGCTAAGAGGTCACCTATGCAGTTCATCATCAGTACAGGTGTAGACCCCCATTTGGGGCTCATTTTCTGCAGCTAACTTTGGACAGGTGTCGCAATCTCAAGGAGCCACGTGTCGTCTCGTGGTTGGTGGTCATAAAGTTAGATAGTGGAATTGAGGAGCGAGTGAGAGTTTGACACGTGGCATGAAGATATTCTGGCCGTTAGAGAGGAGGTACGTTTCTGTTGAGGAGCAGGAGAGCAGCTGCAGGAGGTGTGGGAAGCCAGCTGCATCTGAAGGGGGGGGATTTTTTTTAGAGGGGGATCACTGGAGGGAAAAAAGGGAGGTGCTGCCGAGAGGAGTTTGGGGAAGAGGATTTTTCTGGAGGGGATTCCTTGGAACTTAGGCGGTGACGGAGAGGAGTTTTGGGTGCCAAGGACGGGAGCAGTGAGCAAGCAAAGGAGAAAACAGAGGAGAGAAGTTGCGGCTTGTTGAGAACCAAACGACTTTTGATCGAAAGGGTCGCTCAGGTTTAGCTATTTTTACACCCTAAGTTCTCCATTATTTCAGTCATTGGATTTTTCTTCCTAACACTTGGATGCATATGTTGGCTGTCTAACGTGTTGAACCCGTTTCTTAGTTTTCGTTTGCTCAGACTCTGTTTTCTCCAGTATGTGTTGCATTATGGTACTGCTATTTGTTTGTGTTTTAAAATCAGTCAAGAATCTCCCACCGGTTCTTAGCTCTCAGTGATTTTCATGGAAGAGAGCTAGATTTAATAGCATTATTTCTTCTTTCACATGCTCTGTTTTCTTTCACTGTGTCTTTCGTCTCTGATGTGTTTAGCGTGAGTACCACGTTTGGGGTTTGTTGCTTGCATTGGGGTGTCTTTGAAAAGGCTCAGTAGCAAGGCCTCTGGGATTCGTGTGCTTTACTGCCCATTCTTTGAGTTGGAGTTCCCCTAGTCAGGGAAGTGCTCTGGCCATCACTCTGCGGGGGTTTCCATGGCATCTTGTTTGAGGGCTTAGTTTAGTGTTTGAACTGAGGCTCTAACGTATTGGTTGAAATCATGTTTGGGAACTATTCGGGCAAAATCTCGGGTTCAATAGACTGGTGATTGTAGTCATGCGCTGCTTCATGGTTATACTCTCTCAGTTTACTCACCGGGAATCTTGTGACAGTCCCAATACTTTTAGAATTCTGTACTTTCTGTGTGAGAGGTGCTGTTAAATTGTCACCTGATAGTGATAGTCATGATTTGACAGACGAAAGAAGTCATGGTTTGTTCTCTTGAGCTCCTGGTTCAGTGAGTCCATGTGGATGATGCTTGTGTTATAGACCGTGAAACACAAGTATATTTATATTTGTCATCAAATTCATCATCTGAGACTCAAAGAAAGGACGTCCACCATATGTGGAACTTGAATTTAAGAACTTCAAAGCTGGAAGTACTGTTAAATTGGGTGCTCAAGTTTTTCTTACCGATCCTCTTGATAGACTGAGGTTGCTGGAAAAGAATGTTGAAACCAATCTGAAACAAGGAGACCTGCAGGGTTCTGCAAACAGTACACGAGCTTACATGGGGTGATGATCCTGAACCAGAATTGATTGAACTTCCATCCGATTATGAACCAGGGTCAGATGTAATCTATAGCGAGGGTGCAGTGGATGATTTTGTCAGAAACACTAATGCAGTCATGTGGGGCTCAAACAACAGTTGTTTTGGCTGGAGAACTTCGAAATATGCATCTAAATGTGGGAGTTTTATTCGAAGTTAAAGGAAATTGCACCTGAAATTAGCTTGATGGAGTAGCATGCCAATTGATGGAGTAGCTAACCCCTAATGCTGTGAGCAAGCACCCACTTTCTATGTCCAGATGTCAACCCAATGACACTGAACTCGAAGTTTTCTGCCAGTCCACTCACCGATAATAGAGGAGACCAAACCAACCTTGCATGGCAGCCTTCATTACCCATCAAACCATCCGTCAAACCCATTTTCTCACTCTAAGACCTTCTCATATCCATTATCTTTTTCCTCACCACCTTTCATAACCATCTTTCCTGAATACCTATTTTCCATGCCCATTCTCCCTAACTTTTATACTAACATAAATCCATCACCTACATATCCATCTCCATGCTCGCTCCTATCTCTACACTGCCACCCGTACCCATTAAGTCCACTTCTTGCAATATGGCATGCACCCAGTCCCCCACTCACTTCTTATTACTTTTCATTTCCCATTCTTCCCTAGACACATGCATGACCGTCCTTAGGTGTTTCACTTCCCGCACCTCATCCCTTCAAACTCTCTGCCAGTGAACCATAGCCACAGATTCATTGAAGTTGAGCGTGGCGGCAGTGGACAATGGTGTTCCCATCAATTGGGATCCCATCAGTAACTTCCTCTCTGATCTTGTGCATGGAGCCATTGAGGTTTGTGTCCAGCTAAGACCAACTGTTGACATCTCGGTGCCTGCAGATGCAGATTTCGTTCGCCCATCATTGTGCCAGTCTAGCAACTAAATTCCGGAGATGGTTAGCTTGCTTGGGGATTTGGACTTGCCTGGAATTCTTGCTGAAACAGAAAAGCGTGGCTTGACCTTTGATCAACTGCTGACAATTCCTGAACATGATGATTGGGCTTACACCAATGGATGTCAACCTTTTTGTGTTGCTTTCATTCTGGAAATGTATAAGGAGAAAGGATTATTTGATCCAATAATTCAGATTTCTTGGCGTCCCACATGAACAGAGACCATGCAGAAGATACTAAGCTGATTGGGCAATACATGGCATCTATTATGGGTTTCAGGCATGGATCCTGAACCGGGTATTATTGCAAAACAGAACGCACTTTCCAACGATAGTGCCGCGGGCGCGCTACCTGGTGAAGCATTCAAAGGCCACGAGGGTTGATCTCGTTCGCTATGATTAGATTCAGACACATGGCATAGACCCATATATTGAGGATGAGAAGTGGGGAGAGAATGGATCCTACAAAAGCTACAGGAGACCGCACTCTTTGCATGGCCACCTAGGACATGCAGCCTTTGACCATGTGCCACCACCTTTTACTTCCTCATTCTCTGTTTTAATAACTGTTCCTAATCCCATTTTGCAAGCATTTTTTCAAAAATCTGGTTTTCAAATAATTCCAATTCTCTCATGTTTCCTCATTGGAATCTTTAGGTTCCAAAAGTTTCCACTTTCTAATAAAAATTTGCTGTCACTTTTCTCCCTGACAAGCAATTTTCACAACTCCTCAGATTTTCAAAATGTTTTAAAATAAGCTAGAATAAAATTCCGTAATTCCAAGCAAGGGAATTTATGGAATTAATTCATGCAAAAATGAATTGGGTCTTGGTGGGGGCCCTACATATGAGATTCCATGATTGATTGATTGATTTATTTGTCATGCATGATTGATTTACTCTATTCCTTGATATGCGCTTAATTATATATGTTTATTGTTCACTAACCATGTTTCATGATAGCGCATTCGTGATTGCCGCCCAGGTACGCATCTATTCATATTTTGCTCATTCTTTATACATGCTTTGATACTCATATGTGCATGATTTGATTTGAGTATTCATTGATTTTCTCATTGATTGCCATGTCAGCTTCATTTTAGTAGTAGAGACCCGATTTTAGGGACTTAGAGGGGTGCTACGGTCTTTACCGTACCTTCTCGATAAGTAACCTGACCCCCGAACCCGATCCGGTTTTTCGTAGATCACCTTTTCCAAAATAAGGAGTCACACTTAGGGTTTTTCTTTCTTATTTTGTTTACCCTTTTAAAAATAAAACAAAAATAAGTGGCGACTCCAAGTCATTTTCTTAATCAATAAAAATCAATTTTTCAAATAAAAATCGAGCTCGCCATTCGAGTGGGAAACGCATTCGAGCGAACGAAAATGCGGGGTCCACAACAGGGCACCGCCTCCACCAAGGCCCATTAGACAGTTCTCACAACTCAAGATGCCTTTGAATCGAGCCTTTCAGAGGTTGGTTAAAGGGGGATTGATTGCTCCATTATCGCCTAGACCACCGTTGCAGCAAACCTCACTAGGATATTGAGCAGATCTTCATTGTACTTACCACCAGAGAGTAGGTCATGACATAGATAGTTGTGCAGTGTTGAGACATGCTATTCAGGATCTAATTGACCAGGCCTAGGTGACTTGGGGTGGCCTGGTGTGACCACAAACCCACTCCCTACTCACAATGCTAGAGTCGTACTTCCACCTCCAGGAGGGGTACATTTGATTAGGCTTGCAGAGGATGAGATATTTATGATGGGATGGGATGGGATGGAGAGGCACCTCAGCCGATCAATTTGTATGAGGATTCAGACTTCATTGGATATACTTCTGACCAGCAAGTCCCTAGGTCATTCAAATTGACCCCATACAGGACTCTCATACGACTTTCAGTACCACCAGGGTATTTGTGGCATGCACAACCCATGATGTCTTTCCTTCTGTTTCCCAAGGGTTACGGGCCCGCTTGCAGAGATGTTCAGATAGTCACACGAAGTGGGAGAGTAGCCCAGCCTTCAACCATTGACAAGTCATTTGCTGGTGCAGCCACTAGAGAGGAGCTTTAGAGAGAGGACGACGAGATTTTACGCCAGTTGCGCACTACGCAGGCTTGCATATCCATCTGAAGCCTTTTGGCCTCATCTAGTACACACAAAGATGCATTAGTTAGAGTACTCAGCCAGATCAGGATTGATACCTCTACTACCCCAGAGGGGCTCATACACATTTTGACAGCTGACAGAGCCACATGTATTGTGTTCTCTGATGACGACTTGCCTCTAGAGGGACCAAGCCACATTCGCCCCTTGTATATTAATGTTGCATGTTCAGGCCATCGAGTGCCGACGGTCCTACTGGACAACGGCTCTGCCTTGAATGTTTGTCCTTTGGCTACAACCATTGCTCTTGGCTTTTCTCCATCTAATTTTGAACCTTCTACACAAACTATTAGAGATTATGATGGGACTCAGAAGACTGTTATGGGTACAATTATTGCACACGTTATGGTTAAGCCAGTCAGATACTTTGTGATATTCCAAGTTTTGAAGATCCAGTCATCCTTCAACTTGCTTCTTGGTCGCCCTTGAATTCATGAGGCTGGCGCCATACCATCTTCCCTTCACCAGAAGGTAAAGTTCATACATGAGGGATGAGTTGTCTCAATACAGTTTGATAGAAACGTCATCGCTTCTTCTGAGCCTGTGTTGCAGATTAGCCTGTGAAGAAATGGAAATCACTTTCTAATGGCTACCTTGTCCGAGGGCCTCTTACTTATTCTGTGAATATTTGATGAAATCAACGTATAAGTTTTCATCAATTTATTTCCTATATTGTGTTTATATGTATGTCACATATTTATCAACAAGACACCTGCCCTCTTTGAAGTCTTATTAGAGGGCCTCTTCTTTGAGGTGTCATAGTAATTAGATGATCATACAATGATATTGATCTTAGCTTTAGTTTTTATAAATAGATAGGGGACTACTTAAAAAAATAGAGTAAATAAGAATTTTTAAAATTTTAATTTAATTTATTAATTTTCTAAGGTATGGGACATGATCTCTTTATTGAAAGAATAAGAGAAAAGAAAAGTCTAAAAAATAAAATTAAAGTAATTTTCTTACTGTGATATAAAAAAAAAAAGTCATTTTTCTTTTGTTTTATTTTTCCTTTTTGTTTTGTTTTTGCATTTGTAATTGTAATTGTCAATTTAATGAAGAAATAGACATGAAAAATAATTAAAAATAAAAATTCTATAGCAACAAGGATAATAAGCTTTTGCATGCCTTCTCAAGTTTAATTGTTCTTCTTTCTCAAAGAATGGAGTAGTCTCATAGTTATCTTCTTAGGCAATAGCATTCCATTTTCTTTGTCATGAAACTTGGCAAATCCTTTAATGATGATATTTTCATTACTCTTTGATTGTAGAAATTGTAACCTTTATCCTTGACTTATAACCTATGAAAATATATTTTCTAATATTGTATCTAATCCAATCTCTTTTGATTGGGCATATAAGCATACCTAATGCTTCCAAACCCTCTCAAATGTAAAATATCTTATTTTTATCCATTCCATGCTTATTGTGGTGCTTAATTTATTCCATGCACATGAATTAGGATAAGAATTTCAAAAATTAACTAAAAAATCACTTGCTTCTTCACAAAATTCTTTAGACATTTCTTAAGGTCATATAACAAGAAGAAATTTCAGTTGCTATATTATGTTTTAGAGATTATGGAACATTAAAGACTAATGAAATCCTATGATTTTCACAACCTTTTTAAAATTATTTTGTTGTGAATTGACATTCTTTATAGGATCTTAATACATTTATATTGTAACAACTTTATTTTTCAACAAGTTCTTTAAACTCTTAATAGCATTAAATACTTAAAATTTTCTTCAAACAATGTAGCCAAGTAATTTGACTAAAATGATTAATAAAGAATAAAAAATATTTATTGTTATTAGAAGAGTTCAGAAAAGTTTATCAACATATGCATCAATGACTTTTACGAACTTCTTTCCTCTTATAGTAGCTTTCTTAACAAAACTTTTTTAAGAATGTTTTCCAAACAAGTTCTCTTGATATAGTTTATCTTAGTAATGGATAGAGAGCAATTCTTTCAACAAGTTTTTATTTTTTTTATTTCTCAATTATTTAAATTCATTTAAGTTAAGATGTCCAAATCCCTAGTGTCAATCTAAGAGTGATCATTAACACATGCTTTTAGCCATTTTACAACATTTTAAATGTTCAATAAGAATGTTTAATTTCTTATCATGGGCACATTAGCAACCAAATTAGTATATTAATTTCTTATTAAGAAACTTTGATCTCTTATGAGGATATCTTATCCTTTCTTCAAGAGTTGACCAAAACTTAATATATTAATTTTTTTTATGTTTTTTACTCAAAAGAAATATTCATCATTTTCCATTGCCATTAAACTCCTTGATACTTCAATATGATGCTACAATAAAGATCATATCTTTTTTTGCATCATTAAGGAATTATTTTTTCCTAGCCCTCCATACATAAGAAAAAACATAACTTTACAATATAAAATTAAATCATATGCTCCTATAATGGAGCTTACATTCCAATCATAGAAAAGATTAAAACTTTACAAGAAGAATTGAAAACTTGTGCTCTTTTAATGGAGCTTATAGTCGAATCTATGAAGAATAAAGAAAACAATTATCTCATTCAATCGGCACATGCAATAATAAAAAAGAAACTTACATGAATCCTTTGGTCATTGGATAATATTAAGGCTGCAAAAAAAAAAGGTTTAGCACACCATAAATAATGATCTCAGTAACATTATGCTCTGATACCAAATGGCATCTTAGATCTAAGCAACAGAATAAATGCCAATTATATATATGTAAGGATATTTAGGGTTAAAGTAATAATCTTTAGGTTTTGATATTCCCAAACCTTAAATTTTAAGTGTTAAATAATCAAATCGATGTCCTCGGAAGTCTCGTGGACCCACGATCTTCCACCCATTAGTTTTTATTTTTATTTATTTTTTATTTTTATTTTTTTATCTTAGCACACTTTCGGTGGGGGAAAGAGAACGTGGAGGCTATGGCTCTCTTTCGTTGAAGACAACTCTATGGAAACCCTAACCCTTACGGGGCTATTTATAAGGTTCCCTATTGTGCTTAAGTGAGTTGAGCCCACTAAGGGTTTAGGTCACTTAATCTAGCCCAAAACGGGTCCTAATTGATTTATTACCCAATAAGGACTAATAATTATTCAATTAGCCTAATCCAGAGACCTTGTTAACTTACTCCTATGCAACTTTATGTAATTACCAAAATGCTCTTATGCACAAAAGTGAACCTAGAGCCAATCCAACGCCAATAACCCATGCCAATAAGGTATGTGAGCTTACAGAGGGGACCATTGGGACCCATAAGAGTACTGACTCCTTTATAATCCAATTATGAAGTTGATTCAACATCTTAATATAGAGAATCAACCAAACTCCAATATCCTTTGTAAATAATGACACACTATGTGCTCGAGTCATAAACACTTAATAATCGTTCGATAAGGGGATAATAAAGTATAGATAATTAAAAACATCCTTGATGGTTCATCATTCATAGTGGTAAACACCCTATCATAAACTAATAAGGATAGATAAAAGTGAAACTGAAACACCACTAGCAAAATTCCAAATCTAATCAGTCTTTGGATTATATGAATATCCCTAATGGTTCATCCTAGGTTCCATCTAAGTTTATTAACTCAAAGAATTAAAGATCATAGTAGTTGCTAGTAAAATTTCTTGATTTTGTTGTGATCATTCTTTATTAAATTAAGCCAACATATTATTTAGTTTAAAACTATTTTCCAATCTAATTCTTGTGTTATAGGAATAGTTTAATCTAATTATTGTTGTAGAAGGTGAAGATTTTTTACTCAACATGGTGCATAGGTGAGCAATAGTATTCTATTTTTGATTATTTGCATTTATTAATGACAAGAGAAATTAATTGTGTACGAATATATTTAGTACTTTTTTTTTCAACAAAAACACAAGGGAGTAGGAATTTGGAGGCATGTACAATGCCACATTAATAGTTTAGTGAGAATCTTTCTTGAATGTTTTGCTTATTTTATATTTATTACCTTATTCCCTTTACGATACATGAGAATTTTTTCCAAGCCCACTATCTTGCCTTCCTTTTTCAATAATTACAACCCTAGACTAACCTTTTTGCAAACACAAGAGTTAACACTAGGCATCGCTAGGCTCTGACCTGTTTTATTTTTATTTTTTAATTAGTTATACTCTCTCTTTCTCTATCTCTCTCTTCTCATTTAGTTGTCTTCTCTTATAGTTAATTATTGCCCATTGTGTAGCTACCAAGTTGTAAGAGCAACTACCTTTATGATACATGAGAATATTTTTCTGTTTATTTCCTTATTTTCCTTTATGAGATATGATAATCCTTTTTCCAACCCTATTGCCTATGACTTGTTTTTTTTTTTTTTTTTAATTAGTTATACTCTTTCTCTCATTGTCTTCTATGATAATTAATAATTGCCCACGTGTAGCTCTTAAGTTATAGGAAGAGCTACCATTTTTAGTAGTATTCTCTATGATTGGTAAGTTGTTTGGTAATAATTACTTACTATTCGGCTCCCAGGTTGTATCAGCAGTAAATTCGAGTTATGGGAAAGGAAGTTTCAGAACTACCTTTGGTGGCAACACGGGGTGAGTTTTTACTGTCAAACAAGTTCAAATTCCATAAAATGGAATAAGAGGAGGTGTCTATTTGATAATTAAACAAAGGATTAGATCTTTTGTTTATTTTGGAACACAAACATCCCTAATGACTAACACAAAAGTAATTAATCGAGTTGAACTTAATGTATGAATCAATATGGTTAAGCAACAAACAAGGTGACTTGATATTTTCTTAAACATTTGAAGACAACATTGTCCATCCCATGATGATGCCCTTGTTTTAACACTCTTGGTTGCTAGCTCTGAAATACAAGAAATTTGATAGATCTAAGGAGTTTTGCTAATGTTTTATTCTTTGCTACACTATATAGCTTGTTGTAGTTGATGGCAAGTAACAACTTTGTAGTAGGATTCAATAGGGATTTTATCTTTGCCAAGAGCTCATTACCTGTTTGAGTATAACCAACTACTTTAATGATGAAATCTTTAATAGTTGACATCGTCTACTTGGAATGCTATTCTTCGCACAACTTGGATACATCATATGTAAGCTATACTATCTAAGTATCATCATAAGTTTCTTTTTACTACTCCATAAAGGGTAATTAGAATCATAGGGGTTCGAGCTTTGGCTAGGAGATGCTATAAGGTGCTACCATGTAAGGGGTTTTTGAAAAAATGAATGTTAGGTTATGGGAATTATGGAAAGTAGAATATGGTGACAAAACAAATTGATACTCTCTTAGTCATTAAGAATACATAAAAGGTTAACTTAGTGAAGTATCTAGAAAGAAAGAAGATTAACTTAGGCACAACCTTAATTGAGGATGAGAAAAGAGAGTTTGTGACACTATTGAAGTCTTTTTAATATATTTTATTTTGAAATGTCAAGGATATGATGGAGTCAACCCTACTATAGTTGGACACCACTTGATTATTGACCATTGTGGTAAAAATTCAAGAAATTTATAGGCTTTAGGAAGCTAGGTTTATCAAGGAACTTTTGTACCCCACTTAGCTCTCTAATACAATAGTTGTACCTAACAAAAATAGGAAATTGAGAATTTGAACTATAATATGGACCTTAACAAAGCATGCCCATAAGATTGTGTTTATCTTAACAAGCATAACCATCTAGTAGATGCAATAACAAAAGGTTGGAGATTATCTATTTTGGATGTATATTGATGCCAAGGACACAAAGACAACAACTTTTATAAAAAATATAAATAAAGGAACCTATTAGAGGATGGTCACCTCTATGTTCTTACATCTTCTTGGAAAGCAATGGAAGTCAATATCAATGATATACTAGAAAAAACTAGAGATGAACTTCACTAGTAGCACTTACAAGAAAGCTTTGAAGTAATAAAAAAATTTGGAATGAAACTCAACCTTGATAAATTTGTTTTTATGATTGAAATTGGGAAATTTTTAAGCTAAATAGTAAGCAAAAGGGGAATAGATGTGAACCTAGTCTAAACAAAAGCAATACTCAAGATGTCCTCACTATAATCCATTAGAGATGTTGAATGCTTAACTTATCTAATCATTTCCATGAGTTGTTTTATTTTCAAGTGCTCATATAGATGTTTGCATTTCTACAAGTTTCTTAGTGAAAAAAAAAGTGCTTGGAGTGGATGGAGGATTGGAAGGAGGCCTTCCTTAAGACTTCCAATTATGCCTTTAATGTAGTCTTAATCAAAGAAGATAAATAGTTGAATTTGCCCATTTATTATGTGAGTAACTGTTTCATGACTCCAAGATGAGGTACTTGATCATGGAAAAGATATTATTTACTTCAATAATTGCCTCAAAGAAATTGCAATTTTATTTCCATGCTTGATGAGTACTTTAATCATAACTATAGTTTTTTTTTTTTTCATTTTCTATACATTGTTTAATGTTTTTTGTGTTAGAGAGTAGGAAAAAAAGGAAGATGATATTATTATCTATGAATGCACGTATGATGATGATCCTGGTAGTACATGTGGGGAAGAAATGGCTGAATGTGAGCATAGAGTGCACATCTCAATATTCCCCATGAAGTGTGTCCAATGTCCATTGCAAGAATCATGTTTACATAAATTGTTCACTAAAATTTAATGGGGATGTCCAAAAAATATTCATTATAGTGTAGAACCTAGTCTTTTTCCCTTGCTTGTGATGAATTCCAATTTATAAAATGAAAATAATAGATTCCACATCTTAAAGGACTGAGGTTGGGGATGATTGCCATGAGAATATTTTATTCTGGTTATGTCATGTTTGTTAATCATTTAGAGAGAGCATGAAAGATATAAATAGGCCTAGAAGGGTGTCATGGAAGAAAGAATGCATGGAGGAGAAAAATAATTTTGAAAATTTTTATCCTTTTAAATTTCAATGCATATCTTAATGTTTTCAGAGACTTTTCAAGTTGATAGCCTTATGTTATCTAAATGATAGAGGAGCTAGAGGCATGAATAGAAAATGAAAATTCACTTGGAGCTCTATGTTTTTCTTGTTTTGATGCTTATAGGAGCATGAACATAAGTTGAGAATAGAAATAATACGGGGTGACTAAATTCTTTAATGAAGAATTAACCAAATTTGGTGAATAATTAGTGGCTTGCTCATTATTTGTTGATTGCAAATCATTAGCCTCATTTTTACAAGATTGAAAATTTAGTGTACCAAATCTTGAACTCTTTGGTGACTTCTATTTTCTTGAAAATCTTTTTTAACATTGATACTAAAAGACCCTAGAACCAATAAACACTTGAAATTAGAACCAATAACATTCCCTAATGATTTGATTTCTTATGAGATCCATCCATGTTGCCAATAGTCTCCTTTGGCCCAAATTCTATTGATTACATTTGATTTATTACATACTCAATAGAGGCATTAAATAGAATTGCCATTAGCATATGTTAACATGAGGATAGAACTTGAAGCACTTCATCGTTAAAAGGGCGATCTACATTGTGGAAACTTTTTAGTGTCACTTCTTATATATGTGAAGAGTTAAGAACCTTTAAATATGCTCATAGAGACTAGAATTAATAGGCAAAATAAGAAAATTTTAGTTCTTACCATTGCCAGAGTGGCTTGAATTTTATGTGAGATATTATTGGCATTGAAAGGATAGGGCCTAGTTGTTTTGCGTACATGTTCAATTGGGTGAGCAACACTTGGGTTAAGTAAGAAAGCTTAGAATACCAATCTATTTCTTAGTCACAACATCATTTTTTAGCTTCATGTTCAAGTGGGAAAGTAAGAAATATAGTGATTGGTCTATTACAATTTGGTCAATCATCGACTAGAGAAAATTATGTGAATAGTTAAATATATCTCTTTCACTATCCAAACTTAGGGTGGGAAAGAAACAATTTGGATTCATAAAAGTGTGAATATACTAATAAGCCACATCCATATTAAACTCTTTCACTTACCTTTTTAAACATGTAAAGACAGGTGTAATCCCACATCTTGTTGTTGTATGTCTTCATAATTGTATCCTTCCATTAACGACTTTAGTAAGTAATTACCATACCCATATGATTGGGTTGTATATTTGTACCTTTCCTTGATTATGATAAACAAGTGTGTAGAGAATTTCTTCAATTTGGTTGTTATCTCTATAGCTAATAGTAAGATAGTAAAGCAAAACAAAAAACCTATCGTATTATTTCCAATAGTGATATTTTGTTCTTATGTTTCACATAGTAAAAATGTATATATTTCTATTCATTTAAAATAGATTAGCATGCTTCATTTTTTAGGTTGGTTTTGTATTTTTTTTTTTAATAAAATAGATAAGTTGGTTTCAATGTTGATCTCTTAACAACATGTGAGTGAAATTTATACGATTTTAAATAACTTTAGCATCATCAACTTAAAATACTTCATATATCATTGGCATATATTTTAAACAATTTAGGCTACATCATAACGCTGAATTCATTTTCCTCTGTTAAAAGGTGCATTATTTGAGCACAAAGCCTTAAATATATATTAGAAAATTATATACTTTTCCTTTATTGATTATTGGATGATCAATCCTAGATCCTCTATAGAACTTTTGTTTAGGTAATTGGTTCAATATATAGGCATAATTGGTGAATTTAGATATAGTGCTAGGATTATAAGAATAGTTTGTAAAATCAAATTTATTTTTATTTTTAAAGAGAAAATTTAAAAAAAAATTAGTTTGGTAGCATAAAAATCAATAGTGCTTGTCAAAAGTACACAATATGCATTATGGGGCACCTAAATTCTACAAGCTTAAGCTTTTAAGAAATTTTTTTGCTTAATATGGTATCACTACCTTCTTTAGTGGGAGATCAAATGTTACCTTATCAGCATATGTTTATCTACTCAATTTATTAAGTTCATCCTACATTTGAGGGATTTTGTTAGGGAAACATAATAATCCTTTTGGTTGCTTATTTAACAAATGAGATTGATACACCAATGATGCAATGTTCTATTAAGTAATACATTTAAGGGAAATAAAAGGACTTTTGTGTGTATATTAAAAAAAAAAAAACATAATCTAAGAATCAACAACTCCCCTAAAAGAGTATTTTCTCCTTTAGGACGATGAGTGTAAAAGGATAATTGTCACCAATTCTAGATAAAACTAATCATTTGAAGAGATAATGACTAATAAGCATCACTATAATGAGTATAGCATATGTTGGTATAAAAATTCATTGTTTCTTAGACCTAACTAACACTTAATGATGATTGCTAATGGATTGGACTAAACATGACCTATGCTAGTCGATCGGTCAAGCTGCTAGATTTAGCTTAGTTCTCATACGATATGTAAAAACGTAAGGTGACATATAAAAGCCAATTCAAGCCAGCTATTAACCCCTTGACATGAAGCATGCGACTCCACGACCTCATGGAACGGCCTCTTGGCCCCACAAGTGACGTATAAAAAAGACAAGATGACATAAGGGCATAATGCCTTATGCAACAAAGCGACTTAGTGAGCCATGAGTGCAATGCCATGGCATGTTATAATACCAAGGTGGACTTGGACAAGGCATAATGATGCAATGAAAACGAGGTCCACTTAGAGAGGATGCCTAAGAGCCCAAGCATTAGCTTCACTTTCTTCATTATCAAGTTTGTGCCATTCTTGTTTAGGTTTTAACTCACTAGTTGATTTCTCATTCACACCAAGTCTCAATGGGGTCCTCATCCATATTCCACTAAATTCCATACTTGTTCACCTTGTATTTTAAGAAAGTACGTACTTCATTCAGACTTTCTAACGGGGATAGTTACTCCCATCAAAGCATGGTTGACTATTCATAGGAGCCCTAGTTCTTGGTTGCTCCATACTGGACTTTGGAGGATCAATAAAAATATGATTTTTATCCTACTCTAATACCAATTGAAAAGTCTAAGTCTAGTAGGGTAACACCTAGAGGGGGTAAATACCCATATTTAAATATTATAATATAAAGAATGGAATTTATTAACTAAATTTTAAGCCTACGAGATATTAGGGTCAATCAATATAATCAAAATACATAAACAAACTAATAATATGTATGAGACACAAATTTTTATGTGGAAAACCCCCACACTAATTGTGGACATAAAAACCAATTGTGTCTCAAACCTCTAATCTAAATCCACTATGTGAGAACATTTACACAAATTTACCTTGCTATTTTACACTAAAGACTTACTCTCTAGCACCTACAACTTGATCCATGTTCACGATGCAACAATCTCCAAATGCTCCAGCGAATACGTTTCAACCCCGTTGAAGGGATGTAGGTCTTCATGAGAGATTGAGAATGGTGTGGCAAGGTAAACTTACTCTCATGAAAATTTTTCCTTCTTAGAAGGGTTATAACAAGGTTTATATAGGAATAAAAGCACTAGGGGATCAAAACTTCAAACTTTCCAAACTTAATTTTCATGAAATATCCAAAACTATTCTACCATATTTTGATGGATTCTGTATGAGTGTTCAAGCACACTTAACCACCACTCAAGTGCCTAGGGAGCTTCAGCACAACTTAAGTGCTTGAGCATTGATGTATCACTTGGGTGTTGTTCCATAGCTCGAGCGGTCCATATTTTTTCAAAATACATTAATTTAATATTTTTAATTCATAAAAGGAAACCGATCCACCTAACCCTTTGAATACCTAACTTGGCACAAGCCAAACCTTTTTAGACTTACCTATGACTTTCTGGTTGAGGGAAAAACAACCTTGAATCATTAATGGAGAATAAGTCACTATCTAAAAAGATTCCTAAGACAAAATAAAATGGAACAAAATTGTTAACATGTAATGAAGACTCATTGTCCTCACATATATAATGTAATATAAAACATTTAGTAGTAAGATATAGATTCGAACACACATTAATATTAGAATAATGATTTATCTAATATGTGTGAGTGTGTGCTTTTACCAATTTAAAATATTATTACTTTTTTATATTTTAACAATTTATTAAATAAATTTAAAGATAAGATTATTAAAATTAGTTTAGGAGGACAAACAGCATGCATAAACTTTATGCAAAATAAATCAAACGTTCAAGTAGCCTAAGTGGTTGCAGTTGTTGTTGTCATGTTTGAGGCTTGACTTGATTCCTAACAAAAGCCTTTCACCATGAAAGTGTCACAAAAATTCCAATAAAATAAAAAAAATTAAAAAAATAAAATATCTTGATATATATATATATATTTGTGTGTGTGTGTGTGTGCGTATATTTAAATGTATATATATAGGAGTTTTAATATTTTGCATATGAATTTCTATTTTTAATAATAAAAAATAGAAAGTGCATCATGTGTCACGTTAATATTTTCAATTTTGTGTCCTCGTATATTTGAATTAGATAGAGTATCAAAATTGCATCTAGATATGAAAGAAAGTCATTTTATGGTATAATGGATCTAATGTACATGTCTAATTTTCTAAACAAATGATTCAAACTTTAGACATCTTATCTTTGGAATTATTATAGGAAAATTTCTTAAAATCTAGCTTCATTTGATATTTATGTCACATTCAATATGAATGGAAGTTGTGAGGTTATAATGAATTTTAATTACTTCTATGTTATTCTCATTCCAATCATAAGATAAATAGTATGATATTTAGCTATACATTACAACAAAACTTGAGTGAACTTTCAAGTTGATACAAATTAGGAAAAATTAGGGTCAATATGGAATAGAAATTAAAGTTTAGAAGTTGAAACATTTTATGCAAGGTGGAACTTTTCATGCTTGCATGGCACACCAAGCAGATACAATATTTGTTACACATGACTAAAAACCACAAATTGATCAATATGAGGTTTTTCAAAACAATGTAAAACTGCTCTTTTGCATTACTTTTTTTTTAATATTAAATAATATAAGGAAAATAGACAGCCTAAAATAAGATTTTTGATATAAAATATATAACTCTAAGCTAAGAGAAAGAAGGTTATATGTCATACATATAACATATAAGTTTAAAATGCAAATTTTAATATACTACTTATAAAATAAATAAAAAATTGAGAAAGATTGGTCATTAATGTTGACTCAAAGTGTATTAAACCGTCATTTAAAAAAAAAAAAAAATTCTAGCCAACCCTATACTTATTACTCATTTGTATTCATTTGGAAGAAAATTTAAAATTATCCTATAAAAGCCTATCTTACATCACAAAACCATAGATTTGCATCTTGCTCTATGTGAAGCTCTCTTCGAGAAGCTCCTAACCCTTCTTCAAAGCTTCTCCAAGTTTTCACACCTTTTATATGCTCTAAAAATTTTGTTGATCGTATCCTATCAAAGCTTATCTTATATCACAAAACCTTGGAATTGCATCGCTCCCTCATTTCATCCTCTATGTGAAGCTCTCTTCGTGAAGCTCCTAACTTTTCTTCAAAGCTTCTCTAAGTCCTCAAATATCTTATGTGCTTCAAAAATTTTGTTGGTCATATCCTATAAAATCTTATCTTATATCACAAAACCCTAGAGTTTCACCCCACTCATTTCATCCACAACTTGATGCTCTCTTTGTGAAGCTCCTAACTCTTCTTCAAAGCTTCTCCAGGTTCTCAGATCTCTTATGTGCTCCAAAAATTTTGTTAATTGGTAACTTCACAACCATCTTCTCAATCTTATGGTTTATTTTCAATTTTATTTTCATAATAGAATTGCTTGTTTAGTTAGAAAAAAGAAATAGAAAAGTTAAAATATATGATTTTGACAATAAGAACTAAGTAAAATTTTCAATTTCTTAAAAAATAAATTCATTGTAACATTTCCCTAATTTCTTATAGGTCCTTGGTTTTTTAGTTTTAATCCTTTGTGAAATTATTTTGAGAAAGATTTGATGAAAAAATACTTTAAATTTCTAATTCATACTAATATTTTTAGTTTGTTCATTCATACTAATATATATCCATTTATTTTTTTCCTAAGTTCAACAATAGGTTTGCAAAATCCAACTTTTAGAATTTGTATTTCATTATCCTAATATCTCTATAAAATTAGAAATTCCTAGGGAGATTATAAAAAAATTTGCTCTTCTAGTTTTGACATTTTTTCTATTTTTTAGCATGTTTAATTATGAAGATATCACCATATCTATGTACTTTTTTTCTTATGTATGTATATGATTATAAATAGGTTTGAAAATTTTATATATATATATTAGAATCTATCTCTCTACCAAGGAAAATAAAATCATTATTATGACTTTTAGTAGCAAATACCAACCTATTTTTTCCATTCTTTTTGGCATATAACTCGACATATATACTCAGGTTTGCAATATGTGTTTGGCTTACAAAGCACTTAGCAATTCCTTTGGTGAACTAACGAATGACTCCTACACCTAGAGATTTGAATTTTATGTCATATGTTTTCTTGGAAATTAATACCTTCCATATATTATATGTGATTATTAGTTTTCTTGACTTTTGTTTTTAAAGATCTTTATTTTCTTCATGATTTGTTCAGGTGCTCGGAGACAAAAATTTAATGGCATGAGTGGAGTCGAAAAAAAAAAAAGGTATAAAACTTATAATTTTATTTTATGCACCTCATTATTCCATAATAAATTTTCAAATTTTTATTTTAAATTATAAGTTTGTTAATAGTAACTGGAATGAAAAATAAAATAAAATATTGATATAATATATCATATTCGTTGGCATATGCACTACAACTTTACTTTTTCTCTATTATTGTTCATTTTTTGCAATTTTCTTAATTTTGCATTATGTTATTTCTTACAAACATATTTTACCAATTTTTTATGAAATCAATGTAGTTTTCTTATCTTTTTTTTCCCCTATATTGTGTTTATATGTAATTCACATATTTATCAAGGGGACACCTACCATCATGGAAATCACACTCTAATGGCTACCTTGTCTGAGGGCCTCATAAATATTATATGAATATTTGATGAAATCAACATATAAGTTTTCATCAAGTTATTTCTCGTATTGTGTTTAAATGTATATTACATATTCTATGAATATTTGATGAAATCAACATATAGGTTTTCATCAAGTTATTTCTCGTATTGTGTTTATATGTATATTACATATTTTTAAACAGGACATTTGCCCTTTTTGAAGTCTTATAAGAGGGTCTCTTCTTTAAGGTGTTATAGTAATTAGATGATCATACAATTATATCAATCTTGGCTTTAGTTTTTAAAATAGATAAGGGACTACTTAAAACATAGAGTAAATATGAATTTTTAAAATTTTAATTTAATTTATTAATTTTCTAAGAAGGTGTGAGACAAGATCTCTTTATTGAAAGAATAAAGGAAGAGGAAAGTCTAAAAAATAAAATTAAAGCAATTTTCTTATTGTGATATCAAGAAAAGTCGTTTTTCTTTTGTTTTTGTTTTTTGATTTTTTTTTTTGTTTTTTTGTTTGTTTTTCTTTTCTTTTCTTTTTTTAATTGTAATTATCAATTTAATGAACAAATAGTCATGAAAAATCACAAAAAATAAAAATTCTATAACAACAAGGACAATAAGCTTTTGTAAACCTTCTCAAGTTAAATTGTTCTTCTTTCTCAAAGAGAGGAGTAGTCTTGTAGTTGTCTTCTTAGGCAATGGAATTCCATTTTCTTTTTTATTAAACTGGGCAAATCCTTTAATGATACCATTTTCATTACTTTGATTGTAGAAATTGTAGCCTTTGACCTTGAGTTATTACCTATGAAAATATATTTTCTAATATTGTATCTAACCCAATCTATTTTTACTATAAGCATACCTAATGCTTCCAAACCCTCTTAAATGTAAAATAACTTACTTTTGTCCATTCAATGCTTATTGTGGTGCTTAATTTATTCCATATACATGAATTAGGATAACAATTTGAAAAATTAACTAAACAATCAATTACTTCTTCACAAAATTATTTAGACATTTCTTAAGGTCATAACAAGAAAATATTTCAATTGCTATACTATGGTTTAGAGAGTATGGAACATTAAAGAATAATGAAATCCTATGATTTTCACAACATTTTTTAAATTATTTGGTTGTGAATTGACATCCTTTATAGGATCTTATTACATTTATAACGGAACCACTTTATTTTTCAACAAGTTCTTTAAACTCTTAGAAGCATTATATACCTAAACATTTTCTTCAAACAATGAAGCTAAGTAATTTGAGTAAAATTATTAATAAAGAATTAAAAATATTTATTATTATTAGAAGAGTTCGGAAAAGTTTATCAACATATGCATCAATGACTTTTAGAGACTTCTTTCCTCTTAAAGTAGCTTTCTTAAGAAAAAAAATTTAAGAATGCTTTCCAAATTTCATATAATTTATTTTAGTAATGGATAAAGGGCAATTCTTTTAACATTTTTTTTTATTTCTCAATAACTTAAATTCATCTAACTTAAGATGTCCAAATCTCTAGTGTCAACCTAAGAGAGATCATTAATAAGTGCTTTTAGCCATTTTACACCATTTTAAATGTTCGATAAGAATATCTTATTTCTTATCACGGGCACAATAGCAACCAAATTAGTATATCAATCTTTTATTAAGAAACTTTGATCTCTTATGAGGATATCGTATCCTTTTTTTTTTAAGAGTTGACCAAAACTTAATATATTAATTTTTTTAACATATATTAGAGATTTGAAACAAAAATCGATGCCTTCTGTTTAAAAAAGAACTAAATTATTATTAGACATACTAATTTTGTAAACCATTTGAAGCATTGGATTCTTGACTTCCTAAGCTTCAAAGCCATATGTAGCTTGCCCCAAGAAACTGAAGAGAGACAGTCTTGATTTTGAGTCAAAGTGAAAGGTGTTGTACTTCCATGGATCTAAAAATAGAAAAAGAAACTTTCAAAAATCTTTTTCTCTTATCATCTCCTCCCCTTTGTACTTTTGCCCTAGTTCCGCTCGGCACTGAAGTCGACCCTCCTACCATGTCATATTTGGTTGCTTGAGGAAAGAAAAGAAAGAGAAGAAAGAAAAGAAAACTTGGGAGTAATTTGTTTTTGGGTTGCAACCAAATCCAAAATAACCACTTTCCCATTTTTAATGATACGTGTATACAATAGATCCAAATTATACGGAGTGTATCCACAAAGTAGTGGTTGACTAGGATTTGTTAGTTGACTTTCCATTCTTCTTCACCCTCTACTCATTCAGCTCCCAAGTTGCGAGGAAATGGATCCATGTGTACAACGCCTCGCCATGAATAAATCACGTAAAAAATTTTCTGTTCTAAATATTAATTTAAATATTTTTTTTTTAAAAAAAAAAACCTTATCATTTTATCTTAATAAGTAACATAAACATGTGTAAGAATCTGTGTTGAATTGATAGCAACATATTATCCCTATCCATATATATATATTAAAAAAAGTTATGCAATATGCAAATGTTTTTAGGTCTAAAAATATCAATTTAAATATTCAAAAAACTATTTTTATTAACGAATAATTTAACCTATGTGTACACAAAAAACAAAATTAGGGTAAGCTTGGGTTAAATGTCCAACAACCCTTCGAAACCTGAACTTGTGCATTATTATTATTATTATTATTTTCTAATTTTATTATATAGAAAAAAAAAAAATCTATTAAGATGTATGATACAAACCAAATGAAGATTAATATGAACATAATTCACTATAAGAAAGATGTTATCTCAATATAAATCTTACTAAGGTTTTGAGAATTTGAAATTATCATTCAACAAATTAATAATATGACTTACTAAGGTTATATTTGAAATTAATTACACAGGAAGTGAGAATATTAGCATATTCTAATAATATGACTTACTAAGGTTATATTTGAAATTAATACACTCTACTTTGCGTGTGTGTTATTTTTTTATTTTTTATTTTTTTATTTTTTTTATTTTTAAAGTATGTGTGGACCCCGCATTTTCGGCTCAATGCGTTTCCCACTCGATGGCGAGCTCGATTTTGATTTCGAAAAATTGATTTTTTATTGATTATTTGAAAATGACTTGGAGTCGCCACTTATTTTTGTTTTATTTTTAAAGGGTAAACAAAATAAGAAAGAAAGACCCTAAGTGCGACTCCTTATTTTGGAAAAGGTGGTCTGTGAAAAACCGGATCGGGTTCAGGGGTCAGGTTACTCATCGGGAAGGTACGGTAAAGACCGTAGCACCCCTCTAAGCCCCTAAAGTCGGGTCTCTACTAATAAAATGAAGCAATCATGGCAATTGATGAGGAAAACAATGAATACCCGGAACTATCATGCACATAAGAGAATCAAAACATGTATATGGAAATACCGGAATGGGAATAGATACGTACCTGGGTGACGAGCCACAATGCGCTTAGCAAAAAGTGAGGTTAGTGCACAATTAAAGAATAATTTCAAGCATATCATAGGGTAGAATAAAACCAAGCACGCATGACAATTAAATCAATCAAACAATCAATCAATCAATCATGAGGAAAACACATATGTTGGGCCCCCACCAAAGCCCATTCATTTTTGCATGAATTAATATCACAGATTCCATTATTCTGGAATTATGAAAAATTCATTCATGCCTACTAAAATCAAGAGGAGCAGTAGATTGTTTTGAAAATCAGAGTAGAATTAAAACTATTTGAGAGAAGATTGGGTTTTTGAAATTTATTTGAAAATTGGATGTGGATTATTTGAAAATTGGAGTTTTAGAGATTAAATATAAGAATGAGAATTTTAGAAATTAGATTCGAAAGGAATTGGAATTTCAAAGAGCTAAATTTGGGAATCTGAATTTTGAAAAATTATTTAAAGACGGAATTTTAATAAACAAAATAAGTGGATAAATAAAGGAATGGAATAATAATAATAATGATGAAATAATAAAGATTAAATAAATAATTGCGAAAATAGAAATTGAATTTATGAATTTGGCAATTATGGAAATTAATTAAGGATTGAATTTTGAGTAAATGAGTGAACAAGTAAATAAATTGGATAAAAAATAATAATGATTAAGTAAATAAATGTGGAAATTTAGAAATTGAAAATTGAGAATTGAATTTGGAAATTGAGAATTTGAAGAATTATGTAAATGAATGTAGAAATTTAGAAATTGGAAATTGAATTTAGAAATTGGGAATTTGAATAATTAATTAAGAATGAAATTTTAAATAAATGAATAAGTGAATAAATAAATAAATTGGATAAAGAAATAATAATGATTAAGTAAATAAATGAAAATATCGAAATTTTTGAAATTGAAAATTAAATTCGAAAGTCGGAAAATTGGAATTGTTGGAAGAAGGAATTTTTGAAATAGAATAATAATACTGACAAAAATGATGATTAAATAAATTGATGTGAGAATTAAAATTTCGGAAATTGGAATTTGATTTAGAAAATGGAATTTTGAAAGATTATTTAAAGATTGAATTTTTTTTTAAAAATGAACGAATAAATAAATAAATAAATTAATAATGATTAACTAAATTGGTATGAGAATTAAAATTTCAAAAATTGGAATTAAAATTTATTGAGGAATTAATGTTTTTAAGAAGATAAGCCATGCAAATTGAAAACAAAAGGGCTAACTTGAGGTGGGTATGGGCTTGGAATGGGCATAGGCTAACTTAAGGTGGGTGAACAAATCAACTTGAAGTGAGCATGGGCTTGGAATGGGCATGGGCCAACTTAAAATGAGAGAACAAAACAAGGGGCCTTTCACCAACACATACGGGCCTGGGCTCCAACTTAAACCCAAGTGCAAGGCCAACATGGGCAAGCCCAAGGCATTTCTATCACAAACCTGGGCTTGGGCTCAAACTCAAGCACATATCCACTAGCATAATCACATGAGGCTTTTCATCATCTTGTTTGGACTTGGGCTTCAACTTAAGCCCACATCTCCAACTAAAACAAACAAATGGGCATGGGCCAACTTAAAATGGGAAAACAAAACAAGGGGCCTTTCATCAATACAAACGGGTTTGGGCTCCAACTTAAGCCCACATTCATGAGCATAATGACCCCAAACCTAAACGGGCCCAAAGGACTCACAACACACAACCTGCTTTAAAGTAATCAACTCAAACCATGCCCAATTGCACCAAGGCCCAAGGGCTCAAAGCCAATATGCAAGACCCACAAACATAAAAAAACGTCCACTGTAGAGATTAAAATGAGCAAACTCACCAAACCTTTCCCTCAAGGATAAAGGATAAGGAAGTGGGGTGGTGTAGAGAGAGAAGGGAGGTAAGAAAGGATGGGTAAGGTGGGCATAGAAGGGTGGTGGCATGCATGGTTCCATGCATGGCTTCATGGATGTGGATAGGAAGTGGGCATGAAGAACGTGGTGTAGAGAGAGAAAGGTGGTAAGAAAGGATGGGTAAGGTGGGCATAGAAGGGTGGTGGCATGCATGGTTCCATGCATGGCTTCATGCATGTGGATAGGAAGTGGGCATGAAGAGCGTGGTGTAGAGAGAGAAAGGTGGCAAGAAAGGATGGGTAAGGTGGGCATAGAAGGGTGATGGCATGCATGAGAGAGCATGGAGAGTGGAATGGATGCATGGCGTGGTGTAGAGAGAGAAAAGGTGGTGAGGGGATTGTGGTGTGGTGTAGAGAGAGAAAAGGTGGTGAGGGGCATGTGGTGTGGTGTAGAGAGAGAAAATGTGGTGAGGGGATTGTGTTGTGGTGTAGAGAGAGAAAAGGTGATGAGGAAGAAAATGAGGGAGTTGGGTATTGAAGGTGAGAGATGGACGGGTGAGGAATAGGTGGTGAGTGAAAGTGTCCATGGGGGGTGGCCATGCATGTTGGATAGGGTATGTGAGCATGGAAGGTTTGCATGGACATGAGGGCTAGGGTATACAAACGTGGAGAGTTTGCATGGGTACGAGGGTGGTGATGTGCATGGGTAAGTATAGAGGTTTGAAAGGATGGGTATGTGTTGATGAATGGCAACCATGGGGGGTAGCCATGCATGCATGATTCCCATGCATGTAGGTGGGTGGCTTTGGGATTCCTATGGAGATGAGCATGGCATGGGTATGGTGGGCAGCCGGGTATGAAAATGGATGGTAAGATTAGCTTCTATAAGTGGGTGTGATGAATGGATGGGGAAGAGTAATGGGGAGTGGGTTTAATGGGCTTGGAATTAATGGACTGGGTGGCCGGATTTAGTGAGAGAAATGAGGCAACCGTCTGGGTACAGAGAGGTGATGGTGTGGGGTTTATAAAGGTGGTGGACTTGGGAAAACCTCCACCAGCTCGTCTCATGTGTCGGGAAGGGGTCCCCCCATTTGCCTAGGGTGCTGCCAGCTGCTGGTGATGAGAAGGCCTCCTCCCAATGTTATAAAATCCTTAAAAAAAAAAACTTAAAAGTCCCCGGCTCTTGAAAGGGGGTCTACAGTATGTAATAGAAGTAGAAGTAAGTAGTTTCCATTTGAGAAAAAATTTATAGTTATAAATATCATATCAAAATTTTACATTATGATAACTTTATTTGTATTATGATTAATCTTCTAATTTTGAGAATTTTTGTAGATTTATGTCGAGATAAGTAAATTATGTTTATATTATTAATCTTTATTTAGTTTATATATATTGAAAATTAATCTCCATGTTTGTATCATACTTCTTAATAGATTTTTTTTCTACATAATATAATTAGAAAAAAAATTAAATTAGAGGATGAATTCTACTAATTTTAATAACTAATATATTTTGTCATAAAATTAATTAAAAATATAAGTGGTGATCCTCCATTAGTATTTTCCCTTATTTTATTACGAAATGAATTTTGTAGAAGTTAATTTTTTTCTTAGTATTTTAATAACTTTTCTATTGTGATGAATCAACTCATGATTTGGGATGTTTGCCAACTTTCTCATTAAGAAAGAGTCTAGTAATATTTTCGACACTTTCCCGTAGGTTGATGTAATATCTTCAATACTTTTCCTCGAGTAAATGCAAAGATATTTATCAATGGTAGCTTTATTAATTTTTAGACTAATGAATTGTTCAATTTTTTTTTCCAATTATTATAGTATCTTTGATAATTCAATTTTGCGTTTATGAATAGTTATTTATGCTAAAATAGTAAATGGTAATTTTCCTTTATGATTTTGTGGCATTTAGCTTTTAGAGTCTATTTGACATCGATTAAAAAAATGAGGCGCTTGGGAAAATTTAGGAAAAATTTATAATTAGAAATTTATGGATAAAAATTGGATTACAATAACTTTATTATTTCTTTTTTTATACATAATTATATTTTTATAGATTCTCACTAAAGAAATGAACTTCATATCAAACAACACTTTGGATTCAATTTATGAATACGTTTAACAATTTTTAAAAATAATTTGGAACTCAAAAATGAGATTTAATAACTAAAAAAAAAGCAATAAATTAGAATTGATATATCATGAGTCATAACTTTAACTTTATTGTTTCTCATATAAATACAATGATATTTTTAAAATTTTATCACTAGACAAGTAGATTATAAATTCTTTAAAGTCAAGAATGTAATTTAAATATATTTAAAATTTTCAAGAATGATTTGAAATTCAAAAAAATGACCCAAATAATTATAAATTAAATAAAAACATTTTAGAATATTTTGTTAGTAATTGATTATTAAATGTGTGAAACTTTGGCTTATTTGCATCTCAAAAAAGTCTAACTTCATTCATTATTCATTTTAAATAAAATATTATTAATTATTATTATATTTAAATTATTATTATTTATTTTTAACAAAAAAAATTAAAGATATGTTAATATTCATATATTTCTAACATATACTAAAATAGTATATTTTTTTATAAAAAAAATATAATTTATGATTTTATTATAATATTATTATTCATATTTTATTAAAAGCTATTTACTTTTTAATTTATTTTTAATTATAAAACTATTTTTATTTTTAATAATATTTGAATTAAATTTAATTAATATTATACAAATTTACAATGTTTTTATAAAATCAAAATAGAAAAAATATTTTAAAAACATTTTTTTTTCAAACAAATTTTCTATTTTTTATTTTTAAAAAGAACTTGTGAAATAATTATATTTTTATAAAACATTAAAAAGATTTTTTTTTTCAACTTAAAAACAGTTTTTTAAAAAATGAGAACAAAACACAGTGAAACGGCCCAAAGTTTTTCGTTTTGTAATTATGGAATAACTAATTTTGCTTATGTGGCAGTATTTGGTTGGTCAGTGCAATCTGCCGCAAAATCTCGCCACAGACTCAGGTGAATTTCCCGCCGACATGGCTGTTTATATATTGATCCTCCAAAACCAACTAATAATTAACCAGTTAGAGAGAGAACTCTAAGTTTTCTCGAGAACCAAACACCAAGATTACCGAGAAGATGGACTTGCACCGATCAACACTGCTGCAGACAGATCAAGCTGTCGACAAGCATTTCAACCGGGAGAATTGCAAGTTCCATGCTGATGATCTTCACGTCCATGGAATCATAAAGGTTACGCCAATAAGAAGAACAATCTTCACTTTTCTGTTTTTTCTTTCCTTCTTTATTAATCTTTTTAATTCTGAGTGCATGCATTTCTTGGTTTCTTGGTATACTGCTTTATTCATCCATCCCTCAAATTGCGAGAAAATCAGTCCATTCGTACGGTGTCTTGCCATGAATAACTATGACAGCTTCACGTGGACGGTTGACACTCCACCCAGTATGTTACAAGGCTAGAGGGTCTTGTTTGGTTGGGGAGAAAATGTAGGGAAATGGAAGGAACCAAAATCTTTTAACACTGCATGGTCTCAAATTTTGGGTTTCTTCAAGAATAAGAGAATTTGTCTGGTTCTGTTTTTCGTTTGTTTTCTCTGGAACAAAATAGGGGAGGATAAAAATTGCTTTTCTCAGTAACATCCTTGTTTGATTTTTGATGTTCTTTCACTTCTTTGTACAGAGAAAGCTGGACGATATTGTGAATAAAAATCTCAAACCTTTCGCTATCTGCTGTCTGAAAAATATTGCGTCAAGGATGAGGAACACCACCTCCTTGGTGAGATTAATTCTACAAAGTCTGTCAAGTTACTCCGAAATTGAACAAATCATTTTTCACAAACTTCTTGTTGTGATCTGATTGAGAGCAGATGGAACCCAAAGTCGGAACTTGCATAAGACAGAAATGGCCAGTTCAAGATAATTTAAGCGGTAATTAGTCTCTTTATTCATCTATGGCTTTTCTTCTGACTCTTTCCCCCCCGTTTTCTATGAACTTGCAGAGAAAATGAAGGGGAAAAAAAAGAGTGGGGTTTTATTTAGATTTTAAGCAATGAAGAGTTTGATTACAGTGGCAGATATGAAGTTAATTATGTTCAAGCCAGCACTACTTCTTGGTGCCCAAACCAATATTTCACAGCTGCTGCAACTTCCTCAATTCATTGGAGGAATTTCTCCTCCTGGATCTTTTCACCAGGTAATCAATAAAGAAATAACCTTTCTTTGTTGAAAAATGAAGGAAATTAACATGGATATATTTAAAAATTGTTTTTATTTTCAGCAATAAGATGAATCACTATGCTAAACAACTTGCAAATCATCAATGTATATATCCTTTCATTCATTATCAGTTTCTTTTCTTTTCTTTTTGTTCTTTTTTTTTTTTCAATTTCAAAGAAAAAAAAAATCTGGTAACAGAAATGTTTTCTATTGTTTCGTTTCCAGACACTGAAGCTACGAAAGTAGTTGTGTCAAATACCTCCCTTGACTTCTTTTGCTTTCTGGGTTGCAAACCAAGAAAATATACTCTTCTGCTTTGTTTTATTTTCTTTTCTTTTCTCAGCAACCAAATGGACATCAATGCCTGATGAGCTCCGATGCACCAAGGCCAGGCGCATCACCTGGTAGTCCTGGTCGCACACCGCAAACTAGTCCTCCTGGCAGCGCACCATCACCTGGTCATCCTGGAAGCGCACCACCACCAACTGATCCTCCTGGCAGCTGCGCAGCACCACCTAGTTCCCTTGGAAGCGCACC
The DNA here is from genome assembly GCF_030704535.1 of Vitis vinifera. Classification (NCBI taxonomy): domain Eukaryota; kingdom Viridiplantae; phylum Streptophyta; class Magnoliopsida; order Vitales; family Vitaceae; genus Vitis; species Vitis vinifera. The sequence continues at coordinate 15,480,171 of NC_081823.1, read as the reverse complement.
ACCACTCGGTAGTCCTGATGCGCCACCACCAAGTGGTCCTCCTGGCAGTGAGCCATCACCAAGTCCTCCTGGAAGTGCACCACCAACTGATCCTCCTGGCAGCGCAGTACCACCACCTGGCAGTACCGGTGCGCCACCACCAACCGGTCCTCCTGGCAGTGAGCCATCACCAAGTCCTCCTGGAAGTGCACCACCAACTGATCCTCCTGGCAGCGCAGCACCACCACCTGGCAGTCCCGGTGCGCCACCACCAACCGGTCCTCCTGGCAGTGAACCACCACCTAGTTCCCCTGGCAGCGCACCACCACCTGGTCTTCCTCCTAGCCCACCTCGTACTCCTGGTGCACCATCATCTGGCCCTCTGCCTAGATCACCTCCTCGTCGTAGTGCAGCAACACCTGCTAGTTTACTACTTAGACCACATGGTCGTCCACTTCGTTTTCCACTTAGACGAGGTCGTCCTGGTCCCTCACCACTTGGTCTTCCGCCTAGACAATCCGATACTCCTGATGCACCACCACCATGTTCTCCACCAAAATCAACTGCACCAAACAGGGGGGAAGCATCAAGCTCAGGGACAAAGGGAGGGAGAACCAGTGAATCAGAAAATAGAAAAAATCCCACTCAAAGGAATTGGGAGCTTAACCCGTATCCTGCGGGTGCTTTGTCAGCGCCGCCGACAACTTCAGTTATTCATCCTCGTCGTCCGCCTACATCTCCACCTTATCGTATTATTGGTACGTCTAAACCTGTACCTACACCATACACTGGTATAAAGCCAGCACCATATCATCCACCAAATTATCCACCAAAACCAACTGCGCCTGTACCTACACCATACACTGGTAGGGGAAAGCCACCACCATATTATCCACCCAAATCAACTACACCAAACAGGATGGAAGAATCAAGCTTAAGGACATGGAGAGAGAGTCCAGGAGCATCAGGCACAAGGACAAAGGGAGGGAGTCAAGAACCATCAAGCTCAGTCACACACAGTTCATCAAGCGCGGGAGGTATAACCAATGAACCAGAAAATAGGCAAAATCCCATTCAAAGGAATTGGGAGCTCAGGCCTTATCCTGCGAGTGCTTTACCGGCGGACCCCCCCAAAAAAAACAAGTGCAATTGCTGCACGCAATAGACTGCTTGCTACTCACCAAAATCAACTGAAAACCACTTAAGCTCATAATGACTTCTTAGTTCATTTCATTTTTTTGTTTCTCTGTCCTACTTTCTTCCCAGTTTTCTATGCACCCAAACAAATAAGTGGCCTAATGTTCATATTTTAGATTCAAAATACTATGAAAATTTTGTCACCTAAGGAAAGTAATTTTCAACACATATAGCACATTCTAGTCCCGGTTGATTTTGAAACCTAGATACTGCCTCAATGAAGTTATAAAAAAAAATTTCAACTTTGACTAGATACTAAAATAAATAGAGTAAGAATCTATTAGTATAGAAAGGATTTGTATGATATCTAATCTAGGGAAATATATATATTATACTGTGTCATCCAGAAAATCAAGTGATTTCTTCTTTCTTCTAACTTTGAAAGGATCGATAGATACTATTGAGGAGCAGTTGTTCTGAATCAATCATTCAATGTCCTTTTTCAAAAACATCATCAGAAAAAAAATTAAATGGAGTTTTTTTAAACATCGTAAAAGGAGATCCGTTTTGTCTGGCATTTATCCGAATAAAATCTTATGATTATTATGAACTCAACGGGGAACTTCCCTCTCGAATTAGACAAACTTGGCCAAAGAGGGGGTGGATCAACTGGTAGCAAGAGAAGGGATCACTTGTTCTTTGAACAGTTCTTTCAAAAAATGAATCTATCTGATTGATGAGTCATAAGACAATTCACGGTTCAAGTGCTTATTAAGAATAAGAATAATCCAATTGAGTTCATGGATTTACCTAGACACCAACCAGGACACTGGTTGTCAACATCTATGCAATATTTGGTCCCACTATACAATATACTCTTTCAATTGATAAACCTACAAAAAATTGGTCAAATCTGGAGTCAGACAGAAACAAGTTACAGGTACAAAAATTTTCATGAATAGCATTCCGGCTCTTTTTAAGTTGTTATTCCCACGAGGTAATTAAAAAAGAATTCAGAAATTGTCATAAGCCAAAGAAAAACATGACTGTATATTTCCAGAGCACCGCATTTGGAGAAACTCACAACTACTGCAAAGCAAAGGGGAAAAAGTTTTATCACACCACCCGGCCAGTGCTGTCTTCAGTCATTCTACAAGCAACAACCATCAGCAAGTACCACTGAGATTCCAGAAATTCACAGCATCTTGAAAATGTCGAATATTTCATGTCATTCAACTGTTGAGTCTCTCAAAGTAATGTAAATATCCCATATCCTTGGGTGCTTAATAGAAGACCCAACCTTGTCAAGGAAATCCGAATAGATAGAAGCTACATGCAGCTGCATTATCATGTAGTGGTAATCATCAAAAGAATGTAAATGTATAAAACAAAACAATAACAGAAGGGTATATAAGAAACTAACTTCCTCCATCAGGCGATCCAGCATCGGCAGTAGGAGTACTACTTGTTGTAGCATCCATATCTGATGAACTAGCAGCAGCGGGATTGCTAAATATCCAATCAGTTGCTTTCTCAATATCGCCACCCTGCCAATCCCAAGAAGTAAGAGAAATCCCATGACCATATCTGTATATGTTTTGCACTGTTTAGGCCTTGGCATAGTTTGTACTTTGGGCTCAAGTCCATGGACCTGTCTCTCAAGTAGAGATGGCAACGGGGCGGGTTCAAGACGGGTCACCCCCATCCCAACCCCGCCCCATTTATTCAAAACAAATCCCATCCCCGTCCCATTTAAAAAATTAAACGGGGCGGGGCCGGTATGATAAATTCCCGTACTCGCCCCGCCCTGTTTAACTTTTTTTATTTTTATTTTTTAAAAATTACTTTAAAATTTTTTAATTACATTAAAATAAATATATTTTATAAATAATTAAATTATTATATTTTTATAACTTATTTTATTAAAAATATTTTATTATTTTAATATATATTAAAAATAGTAAAATAAAAATTAAATTAAATTAATTTTATATATAATCGGGGCGGGGCCTGTCTCGGGTTTTTAAAAAAATTTCTAAACCCGTCCCAAACCCGTTTATTAAAATTGAACCCCTTCCCATTGGGGAAAGGTACCCGAAACCCCACCCCTTCGCCCCCCCATTGCCCTCCCTACTCTCAAGCTCAGTAAAGGGAAGGAAATATCTCCAAATTTATTATTTATTTATCTCAATGCAAAACCATTTGACAGTAATTTTTAAAAGTGTTCCTAATCTCTAAAAAAACTTAAAAGCGTTTTTAAAATGAAAAATAGCTATTTGATAATATTTTGAAAGAGATGTTTCTTTAAAAACACTCATATATTCCTAAAATATCATTTCCCGTTATTCTCCATTTTTCTTTCACTTTCCACTTTCTTCTCATTCTTCTCTTCCTCTTTCACTTCCCTTTCATAAAAATAATTCTTTTTTTTTAGTTTTTTTTAACAATATATATATATATATATATATTTTAATAAAAAGTTTTTGGTTTATTATAATATTACTACTATCTATATAAAAAAAAATTATGTTGAATGCCGACTTTTTTTTTTGCATCTAAATATCATTTTAAATACTTAAAAAGAAACTAATTATTTTTATTAGTGAATAATAAGAAGGTTTGTATAAGAAACTATAACGTCGAAATGTTTTAATGACAATGTTCTTGCTAAAGTGTTTTTGAGAGAATCAAATAGTTTTTTATAAAGCATTATAACTAGTTTTTCAACTTTTTAAAAACATTTTTAAAATTTTATCAAATGTGAAATTTTCACAAAAAATATTGAAACATCCTATCTTGAGGTATGGGCTAAATACAAAGTAGCAAATAGTTATCTACCTATATAAAATAGGAAAAAGAACCATATTAATAGTGCATTTGGTACTAATATTAAAAAATATTTATAATATTTTTAACACTTGAATGATAAAATTTTTTAACTATTAAAAATATTAGAAAAGTATCATAAAATCACTATGAAATGGACTTGCTTTAAAGTATTAGAAACACTATAAATGCTTTCAAAAATCATTGTCAAACACACTAAAATTAAGTATAACACCACTTATAGCATTTTATAACATTTTTAATTTACATTTTTGATAACATGTTATGTTATTAACATTAACAAACTAAACCACTCAATCACTTCACATATGAGAAACCACTAAACCAATTGATAAATTACTCGATCACCTTTTACTCCGTGTGAATGTAATTTCTTTTTTTCCCCTAAGAAGCATATTATATATTTTTAACACACTTTGTCATGTACAATTTTGATTTAAAAAATTTGTGCACATGACAATATTTGTTGGTCACTTCAATCTTCGACAAAAGACTCACGACAGAGAAGCCAAACTCAGGGTCTGAATTTCCTGCCGACTATGCCCATATATATATAATCGCCAAACCCCCAACAACCATATTATAACTAGTTAAAGAGAGAGAGATGGTGTTGTAATCACTAATCAAAAGTGATTTTGTACTGTAATTTTTCTCGAGAACCAAACACACCAAGTTCACCAAGAAGACGGATTTCCATCCTGTGCATCCATCACCACTGCCACGGGAAGAGCAAGATGAAGATCTCCATGAACACTTCAACGTGATAGCAGATGAATGCATGGCCAATGAAAACCAGTTGGAGTTTCGCAATTTCCGACTTCAACCTCTTCACGTCCATGCAATCGTAAAGCGTACGCCAATAAGAAGAACAATTTCAATTCCTTGTTTTTTCTTTTCTTTTCTTTTTCTCATAATCTTTCTTACGCTGAATGCATACATTTATTGGATTCTTGGTATGAATTACAATGATAGCTGTTATGTTTTGTTATGCTAGACGTTAGGTTGCTTTAGTGGGCTGTTGGTGGGTTGTTGTCAATCTGTCAATAAATCCCTATTGTTAAGGGTTAGTTGTTCATTTTTGAATTAGTCTTACCACATTATTAGGAGCTCTGAAACGTGGGCTGTTATTTTTCTTGTTTTTCAAGTGTTGCTCAATAAGGCTATAAGATAGTCAGGTTTACTTTTCAATGAATAACAGAGATTTCTCCCAAAATTTCCTTATTTGTTTCATAAGTTTTTCTGATTCCTAAGATTTGGTATCAGAGCGCCGTCACGGGGCCTAGTTAAAATTAGAAGCAGCAGTCTTCTACGTGTGTAGTGATTGAAGTACGATGACAGAAAATTCTTTTGTGCAACCAGCTGTTCCGAAATTTGATGGGCATTATGATCATTGGGCAATGCTCATGGAAAACTTCTTGCGTTCTAAGGAGTACTGGGCTTAGTGGAGAATGGGATTCCTGCAGCAGCAGAAGGTCTCACAGATGCTCAGAGGAAGAACATTGAAGATCAAAAGTTGAAAGATTTGAAAGCAAAAAACTATCTATTTCAAGCAATAGATCGTTCGGTCTTGCAGACAATCCTTAACAAGGATACAACAAAGAACATATGGGATTCTTTGAAACAGAAGTATCAAGGTACAACATGAGTAAAGCGTGCTCACTTGCAAGCTCTCCGGAAGGAATTTGAAATTCTTCACATGAAGGCAGGAGAATCTGTGAATGAGTATTTTGCACGGACTCTTACCATAGCCAACAAGATGAAAGCAAATGGTGATGACAAGGGAGATGTTGCTGTAGTTGAAAAGATTTTGAGATCCATGACTCCAAAGTTTGATTATGTTGTGTGTTCCATTGAGGAGTCTAAGGATATAGACACCTTAACCATTGATGAGTTGCAAAGCAGCCTGCTTGTGCACGAACAACGCATGAGTTCTCATGAGGAAGAAGAACATGCTTTGAAAATTACACATGGAGAACAATCTGGAGGAAGGGGTCGAGGCCGTGGAAGTTTTAGAGGAAGAGGAAGGGGACGAGGCAGACAAAGCTTCGACAAAGCCATAGTGGAGTGCTATTACTGTCATAAGCTTGGGCATTTTCAATGGGAATGTCCAAGCAAGAAGAAGGAAGCCAACTATGCTCAAACTCAAGAAGAGATGTTACTAATGTCTTATGTTGATATGAATAAGGCAAATGAAGAATATATGTGGTTCCTTGACTCAGGATGCAGCAATCATATGTGTGGAAAGAAGGAATACTTCTTGGATTTTGATGGAAGTTTCAGAGATTCGGTAAAGCTGGGCAACAACTCAAGTATGGTTGTGATGGGTAAGGGCAATGTACGGCTACAAGTTAATGGAAGAGTACAGATTATCACAGGAGTGTTTTATGTGCCGGAGCTAAAGAACAATTTACTGAGTATTGGGCAATTGCAAGAAAAAAGGCTGAAAATTCTGTTTCAAAGTAAAAAGTGTAAAGTGTTTCATCCTGAGAAAGGCTTAATAATGGAGATGAAGATGGCTTTGAATCGAATGTTCATACTGCTTGCTATATCTCAACCTATAGCATCTGCTTGTTACAACACAATCACGGAAGATATGGTGCAACTTTGGCATTGTAGATATGGAGACTTGAGCTTTAAGGGCTTAAAGATTCTTCAGCAGAAGAAGATGGTGAATGGTTTACCATAACTTAAGTCTCCCTCAAGGCCGTGTATGGCTTGTTTGGTAGGGAAGCAACAAAGGTTCTCATTTCCAAGGAAAAGCACCTGGAGAGCTTCACAAATTCTTCAATTAGTGCATGCTGATATTTGTGGACCAATCAAGCCCATCTCAAATGGCAAGAAGAGCTATTTGATTACTTTCATTGATGACTTTAGTAGAAAAACATGGGTTTATTTTTTAATGGAGAAATTAGAAGCCTTTTTTGTTTTAAGATACATGTTGAGAAGGAGACAAACTCGTTTGTTAGAATGTTACGTACTGAACGAGGAAGAGAGTTTACATCACAAGAGTTCATCAATTTTTGTGATGTAAATGGCATACGAAGACGATTGACAGCTGCCTACACACCACAACAGAATGGTGTTGCAGAACGGAAGAATAGAACTATTATGAATATGGTTCGTAGTATGATTTCCGAAAAGAAACTTCCAAAAACTTTCTAGCCTGAAGCAGTAAATTGGACAGTGCATGTCTTGAATCAAAGTCCAACAGTGGCAGTAAAAAACAAGACTTCAGAAGAAGCTTGGAGCGGAGTTAAGCCTTCAGTTGAGCATTTTAGAGTTTTTGGATGTATCTCCCATGTTCATGTGCCTGACAGTAAAAGAACTAAGCTGGATGATAAGAGCTTGAGTTGTGTTTTGTTGGGAGTTAGTGAAGAGTCCAAGGCTTACAGGCTTTATGATCCAGTTTCATAAAGAATCATAACAAGTAGGGATGTTGTATTCGAAGAAGACAAGAATTGGGATTGGGGTAAGAAATATGAAGAATCCATTGTGAGTGAATTGGAATGGGGTGATCTTGAGGAGGAAGCAACTATGTTTGATGACAATGAAGAGGGAAATGAAGTTGATCCTAATGAAGAGGGGAGCGAATCTGAATCTGATCCTGAAGCTAATGTAGAAGCAGTTGAAGGTAATTTTTCCTCTGATTCCTTGATCGAAGAAAGCTCTCCTAGCTCAAATGAAGGGAGGAATAGGAGACCACCAATCTGGATGAGAGACTATGAAACAGGGGAAGGCATTTCTGAAGAAGATAATGAAGCTCATTTGGCTCATTTGGCCATGTTTGCAACTATTGATCCTATTCACTTTGAAGATGCTGTGAAGAGTGAGAAATGGAGGAAAGCTATGGATTTGGAAATGGAATCAATAAAAAACAATGGTACGTGGGAATTGACGAAGTTACCTAAGGAAGCAAAGAAGGTTGGAGTGAAATGGATTTATAAGACCAAGTTTAATGAAAATGGAGAAGTGGACAAATAAAAGGTTAGGCTTGTAGCAAAGGGGTATACTTAGCAGCATGGGGTAGACTATACTGAAGTATTTGCACCTGTGGCACGCATGGAGACAATTCGATTGGTGGCAGCACTTGCAGTTCAAAAAGGATGGACTATCTACCAATTAGATGTGAAGTCTGCATTTTTACATGGTGAGTTGAATGAAGTGGTTTTTGTGGAGCAGCCTTGTGGTTATGTGCAAAAGGGAAATGAACAGAAGGTTTACAGGTTAAAGAAGGAACTTTATGGGCTTAAACAAGCACCACGTGCTTGGTACAGCCGTATAGAGGCCTATTTCATGAAAGAAGGCTTTGAGAAGTGTGACTATGAGCATACTCTATTCATCAAGACAAGCAAAGAAGGCAAAGTATTAATTGTAAGTCTTTATGTTGATGATCTCATTTTTACTGGAAATGATGAATTGATGTTTACAGAGTTTAAAAATTCCATGAAGCATGAGTTTGACATGACAGATCTTGGTAAGATGAGGTATTTCCTTGGTCTTGAAGTCTTGCAAAGATCTGATGGTGTTTTTATCAGTCAAAAGAAGTATGCTTTGGAGGTGCTGAAACAGTTTGGAATGGATAAAAGTAATTTTGTTCATAATCCCATTGTTCCTAGCTTTAAACTCATGAAGGATGAAGGTGGAGTTAAGGTGGACAACACTTACTATAAACAGATTGTGGGTAGTCTCATGTATCTAATAGCTACTCGACCTGACATGATGTTTGTGGTGAGTCTTATTAGTAGATATATGGAGAATCCTACTGAGCTTCATTTACTAGCAGCAAAAAGGGTGCTAAGATATTTGAAAGGAACAACTGAGTTTGGAATTTTCTATAAGAAGAGAGGAGATGATGAACTTGCTGCATACACTGATAGTGATTATGCTGGAGATTTGGAGGACAGAAAGAGTACTTCAGGCTATGTGTTTTTATTGAGTTCAAGAGCAGTATCATGGTCAACAAGAAAACAACCAGTAGTGAGTCTATCTACCACAGAGGCAGAGTTTATTGTTGCTGCTTCGTGTGCATGCCAAGCAGTATGGTTGAAAAGGGTGTTAGGAAAGCTGAGTCAAAATCAAGGCAAGTCAACCACTATTCGTTGTGATAATAGTTCTGCAATCAAACTCTCAAAGAACCCAGTAATGCATGGTCGTAGTAAGCACATAGATGTGCGTTTCCATTTTCTTTGAGAGCTCACAAAGGCTGGTACAGTGGAGCTGGTGCATTGTGGTACACAAGAACAGTTGGCTGATGTGATGACCAAGCCACTCAAGCTGGATGTTTTCTTGAACCTGCGAGGGCTATTGGGAGTTTGTTCTGAGATGGATATAAACTGAATGCTTGTAGTATTCAGTTTAAGGGAGGAATTGTTATGTTTTGTTATGCTAAACGTTAGGTTGCTTTAGTGGGCTGTTGGTGGGCTGTTGCCAATTTGTCAATAAATCCCTATTGTTAAGGGTTAGTTGTTCATTTTTGAATTAGTCTTACCACGTTATTAGGAGCTCTGAAACGTGGGCTGTTATTTTTCTTGTTTTTCAAGTGTTGCTCTGTAAGGCTATAAGATAGCCAGGTTTACTTTTCAATGAATAACAGAGATTTCTCCCAAAATTTCCTTATTTGTTTCATAAGTTTTTCTGATTCCTAACAATAGCTTCATGTCAATGCTTAAACCCGGCTGGTCATTATGTTTGTTTGGTGAAGAAATGTAGGAAAGGGAAGGAACCAAAATCATTGAATACTATATGGTCTCAATTTTGGGGTTCTTCAAGAATAAGATAATTTGTTTAAATACAATTTCTATACCTAGTAACATTCTTATTTGTTTTTTGATGTTCGTTCATGTCTTTGTACATAGAAAGGTTGAAGATGTGGAAGAAAATCTCAAACCTCTTTCCATCTGCTATCTGAGAATTGCTTCAAGGATGAGGAACGACACCTTGGTTCATATATAGATTTTTGGTAGGAGTAACTCTACAGATTCTGAGAAGTCAATCGGAAATCAAACATATCATTTTTCACATACTTAATCGTGCTGTGGTCTGATCGAGTAGATGATAATTATTATTTATTTTAATTATCATAATTAATTAATCATGATAATTATAATATTTATTTGATTTTTTATTAGATTACCTTATATGACATGTTAATATATTATTAGCCAATTATTATGCGGCAATTGATGAGTCAACATAAAATTTGTCCCTCTACAAATCCCTTCAAAAATTTGAAAGATTTGAAATAATAAATTTTATTTGGCTAGAATTTTAAGCCAAGGAACAAGTTTTCCAAACTTTTATTTTTTTTCACTATTTTTATTTTTCTTATTTTGAATTTTGATTCAAATTTCTTATTTTTTTTTTTAAGCTTTGCTTTTACTACTTTATTTATTTATTTAGTTTAATTTGTTTTTTTATTGGCAACTAGAAATCCTAATACCAAAAGGATTTGAAATAAAAAAATTTAATTTGACCCAAAAAAATTTTAAGCCAATGAGCAAATTTTTGAAAAAAAAAAATTAATAATTAGAAATCCTAATGCCAAAAGGATTTGATGTGTGAATTTTTATTGAAACCAATAAATTTAATTAGACATAAATCTTAAATTTCCCAAGTCTCTAAAAGCAATCAATTTGATTGGTGTTATTTATTTTTTATTTTTTTATTTGCACCTTATATATTTTAAGATATTTTCTATTTTTTTTACTAGTCCAAGTTAAATTTTTTGTATATTTGGCAATATGAATAAAAAAATTAGATGTTATTCGAAATATACTATGAGAAAGCTTAGTTGAAAGCTTCTGTTGTTGTGAGGTATTTGTTTCTTCCTTTCTCCTTTTTTTCTTTTTTTGTAACATATACCTTCTTCATTAATGGTGTTTTTTTTTTCATAGTCATTCTTATGCAAGGAAATTATATTCCTTCTTGTTCAAGATCGCTAAAGGGGAAGTGAAAATATAAATTTTTTATTTCTTTAATTTTGTTCTTTTTTCATTAGTGAAATTCAAGGTTTTATTTCTTCTTTTTGTCATTATGGAAGAAGAATTACAGAAAAGCAAGTGAGCATGAAATTGATTCCTTTTGATTAATTTAATAGTGATATTATCCTTACAGCCTACAAATAAGGATTTATGTATTAATAAAGGGAGACCGAACAACTAAGATATTATCTCATAAATTTTTCTAAGAAATAAATACTTTCTAATGTACAAAAAATTTGAAATTCAAGGGCCAAGGTTGCTCTCTCTTCTCTTATCCTAATTAGGAAAAAAAAATGGTTTAATATATAATTAAGGTAAACTCTATCTAATGATCATTTGAAAAATGTAAATTTGTGTTTTAGCATGATTAATTCAAATACTATTTTCCTAATTGGATTAATTCAAAATTACTCTTAAGCTTCAAATACCATTTCAATAAAAACATTATAGAAAATTTAAAACTTAGATGAACAATATCTACAATATCAAAAACTATTATCATAATATATATATATATAGAGTAAAAATTCTTTTAAATTACAAGAGATGGTACAAAGTATCAAAATTAAAAATTTGCAATGAAGAATTTGTTTTCGGAATTACAACAATATAAAAAGTGCAATTTTTATTCAAAAAAAATAATGAAAGGTTGTTATTATTATTGAGAGGTTATTATTGTGAAGAAATTTTTATACCTGAACAAGATAATTCTCTATATTTGCCTTTAACTTTCCAACAATACAAATGGGAGTAGACTATGAACTCAAAAGCAACATGACCAAGAACACACCACCTAGTGGTTTGGGTGCACCACCACCTAGTCATATGTCTAGACCTCCACCTAGACCATAAACTAGGGGAAAGTCTATGCCACCACCATATCATCCATTGATGAATCCTAGACCACTTTCTTTCTTATTTTCCATATAACTTTAAGTTATATTTGGCTCCCGAAAATTAAGAAATAAGAAAAAAAATATTTTTTAAGGTTTGATTTTACTATAAAAAAAAGTAAAAAAATCAATAAATATAATTAAAATTAGTAAAAAAATTATATAATTTTAAATTATTTAGTGTTTATGTAGAAGACTTAAAAAGGTGAAATAAGTTTGATGTAAAACATAAAAATATATTTTCCCTCAAGCTTTATGTGAACCGGATAAGCCTAAACGAAATGAGGAATTGTTTTCCAACACAGAAAAGGAGGATAATATGGTGGTGGCTTTCCCCCAGTGTATGGTGTTGCTGCAGGTTTAGACATACCAATAATAGGAGAAGGAGGATGAATAGATGGAGGTGCTGGTGGAAGACCTGGTACAGTGGCGTTGCTCCAGGACTTGTACTACCGGATTGGCTATGTTTGGCTATGTTGTTTTTGAGCTCATGGCCACCTCCCCTTCGTACTTTGCCGCTAGCTCCTTCATGCATTGAAGTCGACCCCTCCTGCGATGTCCATTTGGTTGCTGAGAAACGAAAAATAAATAAAAGAAAATTACAGGGTATATTTTCTTGGTTTGCAATCAAGCTGTCAACGAACATTGCAACACGGTTTCAGATTAATATATGGCCATTGAAAACCGGGTGAATCGCAAATTTCCAACTTGATGATCTTCACGTCCATTAACCTATAAGAAGAACAATCTTTACTCTTCTTGTTTTTTCTTTCCTTTTTTAATAATCTTTTTAATTCTGATCACATGCATTTACGTTTCAAACCATCTAGCTTTCCCTGTACAAAGAAGTGGAAGAACATCAAAATCAAATAAGAACATTACTGAGAACAGCAATTTTCTCACTCCTCTATTTGGTTCCATACAAAACCAAGAAAAAACAGAACCAGACAAGTTATCTTATTCTTGAAGAACCCCAAAATTTGAGACCATGCAGTGTTCAAAGATTTTGGTTCCTTCCATTTCCCTACACTTTCTCCCCAACCAAACAAGATCCTTTAGCCTTGTAACATACTGGGTGGAGTGTCAGCCGTCCACATGAAGCTATCATAGTTATTCATGGCAAGATACCGCACAAATGGGCTGTTTTTCTCGTAATTTGAGGGTTGGATGAATAAAGCAGTATGCAAAGAAACCAAGAAACCAAAAGATGCATGTCAGAATCTTTGTGATTATTAAGAACGAAAAGAAAAAACACAAAAGTGAAGCCTTTATGATTGCATGGACGTGAAGGGAATCAAGCTGGAAATTCCGATTCTCCCAGTGCTTTCAATCGCCATGCATTCACCAGGTTGAAGCACTCGTCGAGAGCTTGATCTTTTTGTGGCAGTGACTGGTGCAAGTCCAGTTGGGTATGCGGGAGCATTCGTGGTCAACATGTATTTCCAATAGGAGGACGACCTAAACCTTGAGGTCCTGCTCTATCGCTGAATATATGCAATAAAGAAGAAAATTAGGTTATAGTTAGTTGAAGATAAGATAGGATAAAGAAGAATATTGGTTTATAGTTAGTTGAAGATAAGATAGGATAGGATAGGATATATATCCATACATATCCTATTAATATAATATTTTAAAGTAGCATAGATAATGAGATATTTTATGTTATATTATACTTATATGTAATTTATAAAATAAACAAAAAAATAATATGAAATATATATTATTTTAAATGTTTAAAATAAAAGTTTCTATCACATTATGATATTTTCTATTTTTAAAAACTACAAATTTTGTTATATTTAATAATATTCATGATTAAAATATTTAAATTTTATAAATAATTTTTTTATATTATGCTATTCAATATGTAAAAATAATTTATATATCATATATTAATATCATTTTATAAATATTTTTTTTTAGTTTTTTTGTTTTAACCATAAATTTAATTTATAATAAAAAAATTATTTTACAAAATGAGTATATAAAAAAATAAATTTATACTACAAGGATATGCAAATACTATATCCTAGTATAAGATTAAAATATCCCATGTAGAACAGTAGAATGGATAAAAAAAAATGAGTGGAAAATTATAAATATTTTCTAATATTTAAATACAAGGTTTTACCAAATTCTAAACGTCAATCATCTATCGAACCGTTTGTCTAGTACCTTTTGAACTTTAGTTTTACATGATCATTGTCATATTCATCCACATTTGGAAGAGAATGACTTAAATATTAAGATAAACCATATGTGATGATCATTTAATAATGTTTTTAAAATTTTATCAAATGTGAACTTTTCACAAAAAATATTGAAACATCCTATCTTGAGGTATGGGTTAAATATATATAAAGTATCAAATAGTTATCTTCCTATATAAAATAGGAAAAAAAAACCATATTAATGGTGCATTTGATAGTAATATTAGAAAACATTTATAACCTTTCAAAATGCTCATTATTAGTTGTTGAATTTAGAGATTGAATCTTCACTCTTCAGTAAAAAAAAAAAACCCATTTTTACTTTTTTCACATACTTAATCTTGTTGTGGTCTGATCAAGCAGATGGAAAAAATGAAGGAAAAGAAAAAAGAAAAAAAAAAAAAGATTGGGTTTTATTTAGATTTTAAGGTTTGGGATTTTGATCACTGAAGAGTTTGATTCTAGTGGCAGAATAAAATCAAGAAGGAGCCGCCCCTCATCCTTGAAGCAATTTTCAGACAGCAGATAACAAAAGGTTTGAGATTTTCTTTCACATCTTCTACCTTTCTCTGAAGAAAGAAGCGAAAAAATAAAATCAAAAAAGCAAAAAATAAAAAATCAAACAACAAGGTTCATGAGAACTGCAATTTACACCCTCCCCCATTTGCTAGCTGAGAAACAAAGAAAATAGAACCAAACAGTTTATCTTTTTCATGAACCCCAAAATTTGAGACCATGCATTATTCAAACATTTGGTTCCCTCCAATTCCCTACACTTTCTCACCAACCAAACACAACCCTTTAACCTAGTAACATACTGACCGTGGTTTCAACCACTGACATTAAGCTATCATTGTCATTCAAGGTGAGATGCCTTACAAATGGATGGATCTTCTCCCAACTTGAAGAAAGAAAATAAAATAAAAAACAAGAAATAATTAAAGATTGTTCTTCTTATTGGCGTAACTCTTATGATTGCAAAAACGTGAAGAGATTGAAGTTGGAAATTGCAACAGTCCAAGTTGCCTTTAATAGCCATGCATTTAGCTGCTAACACGTTGACGCTTTCGTGGGGAGCTAGCTTCATCTTCGTGTAGCAGTGGTGATCGGTGCAAAGGGTGGACA